>NW_024744119.1:0-40583 GCF_018991925.1 Homarus americanus | reverse complement strand
TCTTGTTCAGTTACATGCTAGTGGGTACTAAGTGTCAAGTGTTCCTGGGAGTGTCAGGAGTGTTCTTGGGGTGTCAGGCTGTACCTGGGGTGTCAGAGAGTGTACCCAGGGAGTGTCAGAGGTGGCACCTGGGGAGTGTCATTTTCTGGGTGTCAGAATTGCTTGCCTGCAGTGTCAGGCGTGTGCAAGTGTCAGTGAATACCTGGGGAATTGTAGAGGTGTGCTTGGGAGTGTCGGAGGTGTACATGAGTGTCAGAGGTGTGCCTAGCAGTGTCAGCGGTGTACCTGGGAGTGTCTGAGTGTGCAGGGTGTGAGGTGTACCTGGGTGGGAGAGGTGTGCCTGGGGCGTCTGGAGGTGTTCTGGGAGTGTCAGGTGTACCTGGGGTGTGGGGTGGCACCTGGGGTGTCTGAGGTGTGCCTGCGGGGTGTCAGGAGAACCAGGGGAGAGAAAGAGGTTGCCTGGGGAGTGTCAGAGGTGTGCAAGTGTGAGGTGTGCCTGGGGTGTCTGGGGTGTGCCTGGGGTGTCAGGGTGTGCCTGGGGTGTCTGGGGTGTGCCTGGGGGTGTGGGAAGTGCCAGGGGTGTCTTGGGGACCTGGGGTGTCAGAGGTGTGCCTGGGGTGTGAGGTGTGCCTAGGGCGTCTAAGGTGTACCTGGGGTGTCAGAGGTGTGCCTGGGGTGTCTGAGGAATGCCTGGGAGTGTCTGGGGGTGTGCCTGGGGGTGTCAGGGGGAACCAGGGGAGTGAAAGGGGTGTGCCTGGGGTGTCAGGGGTGTGCCAAGGTGTGAGAAGTGTGCCTGGGGGTGTCAGGGGTGTGCCTTGGGTGTCAGAGGTGTGCCTGGGGTGTCAGAGGTGCTTGGGGTGTGAGAGTGTACCTGCAGTGTGGGGTTGTGCTCAGGTGTGTCAGGTGTGCTGAGTGTGGAGTGCTTGGGGTGTGTAACTGGGGTGCAGGAGGTGTACCTGGAGTGTCAAGTGTGCTTGGGAGTATCAAGGTGTATGGGTGTCAGAGGTGTACCTAGGTGGCACTGTGAGGTGTGGGTGTGCTTGTGGAATTGTTACAGAGTGTGCCTGGGGTGTCAGGTGTGCCTGGGAATTAGAGTGGCCTGGGGTGTGGAGGTGTGTGTGCCTGGGGTGTCTGGTGCCTGGGAGTGTCAGGGTGTGCTTGGGGTCAGGGGTGTGCATGGGGACTGTGGTGTCACCTGGGAGTGTCTGAGGGTGTACCTGGAGTGTCAGAGGTGTGCCTGGGGATTGTCAGAGGTGCAGAGTGTCAGAGGTGCACCTTGGGTGTCTGGTGTACCTGGGTTGTCTGGGTGTCTGCGTGGCAGTGTCTGAGTGTGTGCCTGGGGTGTCTGAGGTGTGCCTGGCAGTGTCAGGTGTACAGGCAATGTCAGTGGGTGCCTGGCAGTGTCAGGGGTGTGCCTGGGGTGTCAGAGGTATGCCTGGGGTGTCAGAGGTGTGCAGATTGTTAGGGTGCCTGGGTGGTGTACCTGGGTTGTCAGAGTTGTACATGGAAGTGTCAGAGGTGTACCTGGGGAGTGTCGGGGTGTGCACAGGGAGTAGAGAGTGTGCCTGGGAGTGTCAGGTGTACCTGGGGAGTGTCAGAGGTGTACCTGGGTGTCGGAGGTGTACACAGGGAATGTCAGTGGAGTGCCTGGCAGTGTCAGAGGTGCACTTGGGGTGTCAGGGGTGCCTTGGAGTGTCTGGGGTGTGCCTGAGGTGTCAGGTGTGCCTGGGGTGTCAGAGTGTGCCTGGGAGTGTCGGAGGTGTGCACTGGGGTGTGATGTGCCTGGGAGTGTGCCGGAGGTGTGCCTGGGTGTCGGAGATGTACCTGGGGTGTCAGAGGTGTACTGGGGTGTCTGAGGGTGTTCGTGGGAGTGTCGGAGTGTACCTGGCAGTGTCAGCGGTGTACCTGGGAGTGTCAGAGGTTTACCAGGGAATGTCAGTGGTGTGCCTGGGAGTGTCAGAGTGTACTTGGGTGTCAGGTGTGCTTGGGGTGTCGGAGGTGTGCCTGGGGGTGTGGTGTGCCTGGGGGTGTCTGGGTGTGCCTGTGAGTGTCAGAGGTGTCCTGAGTGTCAGGTGTGCTTGGGGTTGTCAGAGGGTGTGCCGGGGTGTCGGAGGTGTGCCTGGGGTGTCAGAAGTGTGGCTGGGAGTGTCGGGAGGTGTACCTGGAGGTCAGGTGTGCAAGTGTCAGAGGTGTACTTCAGGTGAGAGGTGTGCCTAGTGTCAGGGTGTGCCTGGGAGTGTCAGAGGTGTGCCTGAGAGTGTCAGAGTGTGCGGTGTCAGAGGTGTACCTGGGGAGTGTCGGAGGTGGCACCTGGGAGTGTAAGAGTGTACCTGGGGTGTGTCGGAGGTGTACCTGGGAGTGTCGGGATGTGCCTGGGAGTGTCAGGGTGTACTAGGGAGTGTCAGAGGGTGTACATGGGGGTGTGTGTGTGCCTGGGGAGTGTCTGAAGGTGTGCCTGGGTTGTCAGGTGTGCACCAGGTGTCAGAGTGCAGGAGTGTCAGAGGTGCACTTGGGGTGTCAGAGGTGCAGGTCTGGGGGTGCCTGGGGTGTCTGGGGTGTCTGTGGGGTGTGCCTGGGGAGTGTCTGAGGTGTACCTGGCAGTGTGGGTGTGCCCAGTGTGCCAGTGGGTGCACTGTGGCGGTGTCAGAGGTGTGCAGGGAGTGTGGGGATATGCTGGGGTGTCAGGGTGTGCCTGGGGGTGTCAGAGGGTGTGCCTGGGGTGTCAGGTGTGCCCTGGAATGTCAGGTGTGCAAGTGTGAGGTGTGCCTGGGGGTGTCGGAGGTGTGCACTGGGGTGTCAGAGGTGTACCTGGGGTGTCGGAGGTGTGCCGAGATGTCAGTGGAGTACCTGGCATGCAGAGGTGCACTTGGGGGTGTCAGGAGGTGCCTTGGGTGTCTGAGGTGTGCCTGAGAGTGTCAGGAGGTGTGCCTGGGAGTGTCAGAGGTGTGCCTGGGAGTGTCGGAGGTGTGCCTGGGAGTGTGAGGGTGTGCCTGGGTGTGGGGTGTACCAGAATTGTCAGGTGTGCCTGCAGGTGTGGGAAGTGTACCTCAGAGGTGTCAGGTGTGCCTGGCAGTGTCAGCGGTGTGTGTGAGTGTCTGAGTGTTCTGGGTGTCTCAGGTGGCTGGCAGTGTCTGAGGTGTACCTGGCAGTGTCTGAGGTAGCACCGCAGTGTCAGGGTGTCCCTGGGAGTGTCAGATTTGTACCTGGGAGTGTTAGAGTGTGTTCAGGGGGTGACAGAGGACTGCTAGAAGTGTCATGGGTGTACCTAGGGTGTGGTGTGCCTGGAGTGTCTGGGGTGTACCTGGGGTGTCAGAGGTGTACCTGGGGTGTCAGGGGGTGTAACAGGGGTGTCAGTGGAGTGCCTGGGAGTGTCGGAGGTGTTCCTGGGATGTCAGAGGTGTGCCTGGGGTGTGTCAGGCTGTACCTGGGAGTGTCAGGGTGCCAGGAGTGTCAGAGTGTGCCTGGGGTGTCGGAGGTTTACCTGGGAGTGTGGTGTGCCTGGGAGTGTCTGGGGGTGTGCCTGGGGTGTCAGAGTGTACCTGGGAGTGTCAAGGTGTGCTGGGGTGTCAGAGGTCGTGTCAGGGCAGGGTGTCAGTGGAATACCTGGGAGTGTGAGGTGTGCAAGTGTCGGAGGTGTGCATGGGTGTCAGAGGTGTGCACAGCAGTGTCAGCGGTGTGCCTGGGAGTGTCAGAGGTGTGTCCTGGGGAGTGTGAAAGGTGGAACCTGGGTGGGAGGGTGTGCCTAGGAGCGTCTGGGGTGTGCATGGGAGTGTCAGAGGTTGTGCCTGAGTGTCAGGGTGTGCCTGGGGTGTCTGAGGTGTGCACACAAGGGTGTGGAGAACCAGGGAGAGAAAGAGGTGTACCTGGGAGTGTCAGAGGTGTGCAAGAGTGTGAGATGTGCCTGGGGTGTCTGGGTTGTGCCTGGGAGTCTGAGGGTGTACCTGGGAGTGTCTGGGGTGTACCTGGGTGTAAGAGAAGTGCCAGGGGGTGTCGCAGGGGTGCCTGGAGTGTCAGAGGGTGTGCAAGTGTGAGAGGTGTGCTGGGAGCTGCTAAGGTGTGCCTGGGGTGTGGGTGTGCCTGGGGTGTCTGAGAGTCTTGTATCTAGGGTGTGCCTGGGAGTGTCAGGGGGAGACCAGGGGAGTGAAAGAGGTGTACCTGGGGAGTGTCAGAGGTGCAAGAGTGTGAGAAGTGTGCCTGGGGTGTCTGAGGTGTGCCTTGGGTGTCAGGGTGTGCCTGGGGTGTCAAGGTGCTGGGGTGTGAAGTGTGCCTGGGAGTGTCTGGGGTGTGCCTGGGGTGTCAGAGGTGTGCCTGAGGTGTGGAGTTTGCTTGGGTGTCAGAGGTGTGCCTGGGGTGTCGGAGGTGTGCCTAGTGTCAGGAGCGTGTACAAGTGTCAGGTGCAAGTGTGGAGGTGTACCTGGAGTGTCAGAGGTGTACTTGGGAGTATCAGAGGTGTGCACTGGGAGTGTCAGGGAGTGTACCTGGGAGTGTCAGAGGTGTACCTGGGGAGTGTCGGAGGTGTGCCTGGGGTGGGGTGTGCCTGGGAGTGTCAGGTGTACTGGGGTGTAAGAAGTGTACCTGGGGTGTCGGAGTGTGCCTGGGGTGTCGGAGATGTACCTGGGGTGTCAGAGGTGTGTGGGAGTGTCAGAGGTGTACATGGGACTGTCAGCGGTGTACCTGGGAGTGTCTGAGGTGTACCTGGGGTGTCAGAGGTGTGCCTGGGGTGTCAGGAGGTGCTTGGGGAGTGTCAGAGGTGCCTTGGGTGTCTGAGGTGTGCCTGGGTGTCTGAGGGGTGTGCGTGTGTGCAGTGTGTGCCTGGGGAGTGTCTGAGGTGTGCACTGGTGTCAGCGGTGTGCCAGGTGTCAGTGGAGTACCTGGCAGTGTCAGAGGTGTGCCTGGGAGTGTCAGAGGTATGCCTGGGAGTGTCAGAGGTGTACCTGGGAGTGTCAGAGAGGTGCCTGGGAGTGTCAGAGGTGTACCCTGGATTGTCAGAGTTGTGCATGGAGTGTCAGGTGTACCTGGGGTGTCGGAGGTGTGCCTGGGGTGTCAGAGGTGTACCTGGGAGTGTCGGAGGTGTGCCTGGGAGTGTCAGAGGTGTGCCTGGGGTGTCAGGTGTACCAGGGAATGTCAGTGGGTACCTGGCAGTGTCAGAGGTGCACTTGGGAGTGTCAGGGTGCACCTGGAGTGTCTGAGGTGTACCTGAGAGTGTCAGGTGCACTGGGGTGTCAGAGGTGTGCCTGGGAGTGTCAGGTGTGCCTGGGGTGTAAGAGTGTACCTGAGTTACGGAGTGTGCCTGGATGTCGGAGATGCCTGGGAGTGTCAGAGGTGTGCTTGGGAGTGTCTGAGGGTGTTCGTGGGAGTGTCAGGTGTGCCTGGCAGTGTCAGCGGTGTACCTGGGGAGTGTCAGAGGTTTACCAGGGAATGTCAGTGGTGTACCTGGGGTGTCAGAGGTGGCTTGGGAGTGTCAGGTGTACTTGGGAGTGTCAGGTGTGCCTGGAGTGTGAGAAGTGTGCCGGGAGTGTCTGGGGTACCTGTGGTGTCAGAGGTGTGCCAGGTGTCGGAGGTGTGCTTGGGAGTGTCAGAGGTGTACCTGGGAGTGTCGGAGGTGTACCTGGGGAGTGTCAGAGTGTAACTGGGAGTGTCAGTGTGCCTGGGAGTGTCAGGTGTGCCTGGGGTGTCAGAGGTGTGCTTCAGGTATCAGAGGTGTGCCGAGTGTCAGAGGTGTGCCTGGAGTGTCAGAGGTGTACCTGAGGAGTGTCGGAGGTGTGCCTTGGGTGTCAAGGTGTGCCTGGGGTGTGGAGGTGTGCCTGGTGTAGAGTGTGCCGGGTGTCGGAGGTGTGCAAGTGTCGAGATGTGCCTGGGGTGTCAGAGGTGTGCTAGGGGAGTGTCAGGAGGTGTGCATGGGAGTGTCAGCGTGTGCCTGGGAGTGTCTGAGGTGTGCCTGGGGTGTCAGGTTGTGCCTGGGGTGTCAGAGGTGCACTTGGGGTTCAGAGGTGCATGGGGTGTCAGAGGTGCACCTTGGGTGTCTGAGGTGCCTGGGAGTGTCTGAGGTGTACGTGGCAGTGTCTGAGGTGTGCCTGGGTGTCTGAGGTGTGCCTGGCAGTGTCAGCAGTGTACCAGGTAATGTCAGTGGAGTACCTGGCAGTGTCAGAGGTGTGCCTGGGAGTGTCAGAGGTATGCCTGGGGTGTCAGGGAGTGTGCCAGTGTCAGAGGTGTGCCTGGGAGTGTCAGAGGTGTGCCTGGAATGTCAGAGGTGTACCTGGAAGTGTCAGAGGTGTGCCTGGGAGGTGTCGGGTGTACCTGGGAGTGTCAGAGGTGTGCCTGGGGAGTGTCAGGTGTACCAGGGATGTCAGTGGAGTACCTGGGTGTCAGAGGTGCGCAGGTGTCAGAGGTGCACCTTGGGTGTCTGAGGTGTACCTGAGGTGTCGGAGGTGTACCTGGGGTGTCAGAGGTGTGCCTGGGGTGTCAGTGTGCCTGGGGTGTGGAAGTGTACCTGGGGTGTCAGAGGGTGTACCTGGGTGTCAGGTGTACCTGCGAGTGTGGTGTACCTGAGAGTGTCAGAGGTGTACTGGCAGTGTCAGCGGTGTACCTGGGGAGTGTCTGAGGTGTTCCTGGGAGTGTCTCAGGTGTGCCTGGCAGTGTCTGAGGGTGTACCTGGCAGTGTCTGGGGTGTGCCTGGCAGTGTCAGCGGTGTACCTGGGAGTGTCAGCGGTGCCTGGGAGTGTTAGAGGTGTATCAGGGAGTGACAGAGGACACCTAGAAGTGTCATAGGTGTACCTAGGAGTGTGAGAAGTGTCACTGGGAGTGTCTGGGGTGTACCTGGGGTGTCAGCGGTGTACCTGGGAGTGTTAGAGGTGTAACAGGGAGTGTCAGTGGAGTACCTGGGAGTGTCGGAGGTGTTCCTGGGAGTGTCAGAGGTGTACCTGGGAGTGTCAGAGCTGTACCTGGGAGTGTCAGAGGGTGTGGGAGTGTCAGGGGTGTACCTGGGAGTGTCGGAGGTTTACCTGGGGTGTGAGGTGTGCCTGCAGGAGTGTCTGGGGTGTACCTGGGAGTGTCTGAGGTGTACCTGGGAGTGTCAAGGTGTACCTGAGTGTCAGAGGTGTACCTGCGTGTGTCAGGCGTGTGCCAGGGGTGTCAGTGGAATACCTGGGAGTGGCAGAGGTGTACCTGGGAGTGTCGGGTGTACATGGGTGTCAGAGGTGTGCCTAGCAGTGTCAGCGGTGTACCTGGGAGTGTCAGAGGTGTGCCTGGGGAGTGTGAAGGTGGAACCTGGGGTGGGGAGGTGTACTAGGGCGTCTGGGGTGTACATGGGGTGTCAGGGTGTGCCTGGAGTGTCAGAGGTGTGCCTGGGAGTTCTGAGGTGTGCCTGGGGTGTCAGGGGAGAACCAGGAGAGAAAGTGTGTACCTGGGAGTGTCAGAGGTGTACCAAGAGTGTGAGGTGTGGGAGTGTCTGGGGTGTACCTGGTGTCTGAGGTGTGCCTGGGGAGTGTCTGGAGGTGTACCTGGGGTGTAAGAGAAGTACCAGGGGTGTCGCAGAGAGTACCTGGGAGTGTCAGAGGTGTGCCTGGGGAGTTGAGGTGTACCTAGGAGCGTCTAAGGTGTGCCAGTGTCAGGGGTGTACCTGGGGTGTCTGAGGTACCTGGGGTGTCTGAGGTGTGCAGAGTCGGGGAGAACCAGGGGAGTGAGAAAGGTGTACCTGGGGAGTGTCAGAGGTGTACCAAAGAGTGTGGGGAGTGTACCTGGGAGTGTCTGGGGTGTGCCTTGGGTGTCAGAGGTGTACCTGGGGTGTCAGAGGTGCCTGGGGTGAGTGTACCTGCGAGTGTCTGGGGTGTGTACCTGGGGTGTCAGAGGTGCCTGAGTGTCGGAGGTGTACTTGGGAGTGTCAGAGGTGTACAGTGTCGGAGGTGTACCTGGGAGTGTCAGACGTGTAACTGGGAGTGTCGGAGGTGTACCTGGGAGTTTCGGAGGTGTGCAGTGTCAGAGGTGTGGGAGTATCAGAGGTGTACCTGAGTGTCAGAGGTGTGCCTGGGAGTGTCAGAGGTGTACCTGAGAGTGTCAGGTGTACCTGGGGAGTGTTGGGGTGTCCCTGGGAGTGTCGGAGGTGTGCCTGGGAGTGTAGAGTGTGCCTGGGGTGTCGGAGGTGTACCTGGGGTGTCGGAGATGTACCTGGGAGTGTCAGAGTGTATTGGGTGTCAGAGGTGTACATGGGACTGTCAGCGGTGTACCTGGGGAGTGTCTGAGGTGTGCCTGGGAGTGTCAGAGGTGTGCCTGGGGTGTCAGAGGTGCACCTTGGGTGTCTGAGGTGTGCCTGGGAGGTGTCCTGAGGTGTGCGTGGCAGTGTCTGATGTGTACCTGGGTGTCTGAGGTGTGCCTGTGTCAGCGGTGTGCCAGGTAATGTCAGTGGAGTGCCTGGCAGTGTCAGAGGTGTGCCTGGGAGTGTCAGAGGTTATACCTGGGGTGTCAGAGGTGTACTGGGAGTGTCAGAGTGTACCTGGGGAATTGTCAGAGGTGTGCCTGGATTGTCAGAGTTGTACATGGAAGTGTCAGAGGTGTACCTGGGGTGTGGAGGTGTACCTGGGAGTGTCAGAGGTGTGCCTGGGGTGTCGGAGGTGTACCTGGGGTGTCAGAGGTGTGCCTGGGGTGTCAGGTGTACCAGGAATGTCAGTGGAGTACCTGGCAGTGTCAGAGGTGCTTGGGGTGTCAGAGGTGCCTTGAGGTGTCTGAGGTGTGCAAGGTGTCGGAGGTGTACCTGGGGTGTCAGAGGTGTGCCTGGGGTGTCGGAGGTGTGCCTGGGGTGTAAGGTGTACCTGGGGTGCCGGAGGTGTGCCTGGGAGTGTCGGAGATGTGCCGGTGTCAGAGGTGTGCAGTGTCTGGGGTGTTCGTGGGGTGTCGGAGGTGTACCTGGCAGTGTCAGCGGTGTGGGGTGTCAGGGGTTTTACCAGGGAATGTCAGTGGTGTGCCTGGGGTGTGGGGTGTGCTTGGGAGTGTCGGAGGTGTGCCTGGGAGTGTCAGGTGTACCTGGGGTGTGAAGTGTACAGGGTGTCTGGGGTGTGCAGTGTCAGAGGGTGCCTGAGTGTCAGGTGTGTCAGAGGTGCTGGGGTGTGGGAGTGTGGGGAGTGTCAAGTGTGGCTGGGTGTCGGGAGGTGTGCCTGGGAGTGTCGGAGGTGTGCCGGAGTGTCAGGGTGTGCCAGGTATCAGAGGTGTGCCGGTGTCAGAGGTGTGCCTGGGAGTGTCAGAGGTGTGCCTGGGGAGTGTCCAGTGGTGTCAGAGGTGTGCCTGGGGTGTCGGAGGTGCCTGGGAGTGTAGAGTGTGCCTGGGGTGTCGGAGGTGTGCCTGGGAGTGTCGAGATGCCTGGGTGTCAGAGGTGTGCTAGGGAGTGTCAGAGGTGTATGGGGGTGTCAGGGTGTGCCTGGGAGTGTCTGAGGTGTACCTGGGGAGTGTCAGAGTTGTGCTGGGGTGTGGGGTGCACTTGGGGTGTGGGGTGCCTGGGGTGTCAGGGTGCATGGGTGTCTGAGGTGTGCCTCGGGGTGTCTGGTGTACGTGGCAGTGTCTGAGGTGTGTACCTGGGGTGCCTGTCAGTGTCAGCAGTGTAGTAATGTCAGTGGTGCACCTGCAGTGTCAGAGGTGTGCCTGGGGTGTCAGAGGTATGCCTGGGAGTGTCAGAGGTGTGCCTGGGGTGTCAGAGGTGTACCTGGGAGTGTCAGAGTGTGCCCTGGAATGTCAGAGGTGTGCCCAGAATTGTAGGTGCAGGTGTCAGTGGAGTACCTGGCAGTGTCAGGAGGTGCACTTGGGAGTGTCAGAGGTGCTCCTTGGAGTGTCTGAGGTGTGCCTGAGGTGTCGAGGTGTGCCTGGGGAGTGTCAGAGGTGTGCCTGGGAGTGTCGGAGGTGTGGTGTAAGTGTGCCTGGGGTGTCAGAGGTGTGCCTGGGAGTGTCGGAGGTGTGCCTGCAGTGTGAGAAGTGTGCCTGAGAGTGTCAGAGGTGTGCCTGCAGTGTCAGCGGTGGCACGGAGTGTCTGAGGTGTTCTGGGAGTGTCTCAGGTGTACCTGGCAGTGTCTGAGGTGTGCCTGGCAGTGTCTGAGGTGTGCCTGGCAGTGTCAGGTGTGCCTGGCAGTGTGGCGGTGTGCCTGGGGTGTTGGGGTGTATGCAGGGAGTGACAGAGGACTGCCTAGAAGTGTCATGGGTGTGCCTGGTGTGTGGAAGTGTGCCAGTGTCTGGGGTGTCCTGGGGTTGTCAGAGGTGTGCCAGTGTCAAGGGTGTAACAGGGGAGTGTCAGTGGGTACCTGGGAGTGTCAGGTGTTCCTGGGAGTGTCAGAGGTGTGCCTGCAGGTGGCTGTGAGTGTCAGGAGGTGTGCCTGGAGTGTCAGAGGTGTACCTGGGGGTGTCGGAGGTTTGCCTGGGGTGTGAGAAGTGTGCCTGGGGTGTCTGGGGTGTGCCTGGGGTGTCTGGAGGTGTGCCTGGGTGTCAAGGTGGCCTGGGGTGTCAGAGGTGTGCCTGCGTGTGTCAGGCGTGTGCAGGGGTGTCAGTGGAATGCCTGGGGTGTGTGCCTGGGGTGTCGGGAGGTGTACATGGGTGTCAGAGGTGTGCCTAGCAGTGTCAGCGGTGTGCCTGGGAGTGTCAGAGGTGTGCCTGGGAGTAGGAAGGTGGAACCTGGAGTGGGAGAGGTGTGCCTAGGGCGTCTGAGGTGTGCATGGGAGTGTCAGAGGTGTGCTTGGGAGTGTCAGGGGTGTGCCTGGGGTGTCTGAGGTGTGCCTGGGGGTGTCAGGGGGAGAACCAGGGAGAGAAAGAGGTGTGCCTGGAGTCGAGTGTGCAAAGGTGTGAGGTGTGCAAGTGTCTGAGTTGGTGCCAGAGTTGTCTGAGTGTGCCTGGGAGTGTCTGAGGTGTGCTGGGGTGTAGAGAATTGCCGGGGTGTCGCAGGGGTGCTTGGGGGTGTCAGGGGTGTGCCTGGGAGTGTGAGGAGGTGTGCCTAGGGCGTCTAAGGTGTAACTGGAGTGTCAGAGGTGTGCCTGGGGTGTCTGAGGAATACCTGGGAGTGTCTGATGTGTGTACCTGGGGTGTCAGGGGAGAACCAGGAGTGAAAGAGGTGCCTGGGAGTGTCAGAGGTGTGCAAGAGTGTGAGAAGTGTGCATGGGGTGTCAGCAGGGTGGCAGAGGTGTGGAGGTGTGCCTGGGAGTGTCAGAGGGTGTGCCTGGGAGTGTGAGAAGTGTGCCTGCGAGTGTCTGGGGGTGTGCCTATAGGTGTGCCCGAGTGTCAGGTGTGCCTGGAGTGTCAGAGGTGTGCCTGGGGAGTGTCGGAGGTGTGCCTGGGAGTGTCAGGCGTGTAACTGGGGGTGTCGGAGGTGTGCCTGAGTGTCAGTGTGCCTGGGAGTGTCAAAGTGTACTTGGAGTATCAGAGTGTGCCTGGGGTGTCAGGGTGTGCCTGGGGAGTGTCAGAGGGCCACCAGAGTGTCGGAGGTGTGCCTGGGGTGTGTGGGGGTGTGCCTGGGGGTGTCGGAGGTGTGCCTGGGGTGTAAGGAGTGTGCCTGGGGTGTCGGAGGTGTGCTGGGGAGTGTCGGAGATGTGCCTGGGGTGTCAGAGGTGGCACATGGGGAGTGTCAGAGGTGTGCCTGGGAGTGTCAGGGTGTGCTTGGGGTGTGTCTGAGGTGTTCATGGGGTGTCGGAGGTGTGCCTGGCAGTCAGGGTGTGCTGGGGAGTGTCAGGGTGTGCCAGGGAGATGTCAGTGGTGTGCCTGGGGTGTCAGAGTGTGCTTGGGGTGTCGGAGGTGTGTGCTTGGGGTGTCGGAGGTGTGCCTGGGGAGTGTGAGAGCTATGCACCAGGGTGTCTGGGGTGTGCCTGTGAGTGTCAGAGGTGTGCCTGAGTGTCGGAGGTGTGCTTGGAGTGTCAGAGGTGTGCCTGGGAGTGTCGGAGGTGTGCCTGGGAGTGTCAAGTGGAGCACTGGGAGTGTCGGAGGTGTGCCTGGGAGTGTCGGAGGTCTGCAGGAGTGTCAGAGGTGTGCTTCGGGTATCAGAGGTGTGCCTGGGGAGTGTCAGAGTGTGCCTGGGAGTGTCAGAGGTGTACTGGAGTGTCGGAGGTGTGCTGGAGGTGTCAGAGGTGTGCCTGGGGTGTCGGAGGTGTGCTTGGGAGTGTGAGAGGTGTGCATGGGGTGTCGGAGGTGTGCCTGGGGTGTCCGAGATGTGCCTGGGAGTGTCAGAGGTGTGCTAGAGTGTCAGAGGTGTGCATGGGAGTGTCAGCGGTGTGCCTGGGAGTGTCTGAGGTGTGCCTGGGGAGTGTCAGGAGTTGTGTGCCTGGGGTGTCAGGAGGTGCACTTGGGAGTGTCAGAGGTGCACTTGAGTGTCAGAGGGTGCCTTGGGTGTCTGAGGTGTGCCTGGGGTGTCTGAGGTGTGCGTGGCAGTGTCTGAGGTGTGCCTGGAGTGTCTGGTGTGCCTGGCAGTGTCAGCGGTGTGCCAGTGAATGTCAGTGGAGTACCTGGAGTGTCAGAGGTGTGCCTGGGGAGTGTCAGAGGTATGCCTGGGGTGTCAGAGGTGTGCCTGGTGTCAGAGGTGTGCCTGGGAGTGTCAGATGTGTGCCCTGGAATGTCAGAGGTGTGCCTGGAAGTGTCAGAGGTGTGCCTGGGGTGTCAGAGTGTGCCAGTGTCAGAGTGCATGAGTGTCAGGAGGTGTATCAGGGAATGTCAGTGGAGTACCTGGCAGTGTCAGAGGTGCACTTAGGTGTCAGAGTGCTTGGATTGTCTGAGGTGTACCTGGGAGTGTCAGGTGTGCCTGGGGTGTCAGAGGTGTGCCTGGGGTGTCGGAGGTGTGCCTGGGATTAGAGAAGTGTGCCTGGGAGTGTCGGAGGTGTGCCTGGGTGTCAGGAATGTGCACCAGAGTGTCAGAGGTGTGTTGGGAGTGTCAGCGGTGTGCATGGAGTGTCTGGTGTGCCTGGGGTGTCTGGGGTGTGCCTGGGATTGTCAGAGGTGTGCCCTGGGTGTCAGAGGTGTGCCTTGGGTGTCAGAGATGTGCGTGGGAGTGTCGGAGGTGTGCCTGGGGTGTGAGAAGTGTGCCTGGGAGTGTCGGAGGTGTTCTGGGGAGTGTCGGCGGTGTGCCTGGCAGTGTCAGCGGTGTGCCTGGGAGTGTCAGTGTGCCTGGGGGTGTCAGAGGTGTGCCTGGGGTTTCAGAGGTGTACCACGGAATGTCAGTGGAGTAATAAGCAGTGTCAGAGGTGTGCCTGGGGTGTCAGAGGTATATCTGGGGTGTCAGAGGTGTGCCTGGGAGTGTCAGGTGCCTGGGGAGTGTCAAGGTGTGCCTGGTAGTGTCAGAGGTGTGCCTGGGGTTGTCAGAGGTGTGCCTGGTGTCAGAGGTGTGCCTGGGGTGTCTGAGGTGTGCGTGGGGTGTCGGAGGTGTGCCTGGGGTGTGAGAAGTGTGCCTAGTGTGGGGTGTTCCTGGGAGTGTCAGTGTGCCTGGCAGTGTCAGCGGTGTGCCTGGGGATGTCAGAGGTGTGCAGGATGTCAGTGGGTGCCAGTGTTAGAGGTGTACCATGTGAGGTGTGCTGGGGTGTCAGAGGTGTGCCTGGGAGTGTCAGAGGTGTGCCTGGGGTGTCAGAGGTGTGCCTGGGAGTGTCAGGTGTGCCGGAGTGTGAGGTGTGCCTGAGGTGTCTGGGGTGTGCCTGGCGGTGTCAGCGGTGTGCCAGTGCCAGCTGGTGTGCCAGGTAGAGGTGTATCAGGGTGACAGAGGGTGCCTGGGGGTGTCAGAGTGTGCCTGGGGTGTGAGAGGTTGTGCCTGGGGTGTCTGGGGTGTGCCTGGGGTGTCAGAGGTGTGCCTGGGGAGTGTGGTGTGCCAGGGAGTGTCAGTGGGTGCCTGGGAGTGCAGTGTGCCTGGGAGTGTCTGGTGTGCCTGGAGTGTCTGGGGTGTGCCTGGGGAGTGTCTGGGGTGTGCCTGGCATGTCAGCTCAGGTATGTCAGTGGATGCCTGGCGTGTCAGGGGTGAACCTGGTGGTGTCAGAGGTATGCCTGGGAGTGTCAGAGGTGTGCCTGGGAGTGTCAGAGGTGTGCCTGGGGTGTCAGAGGTGTGCCCTGGATTGTCAGAGGTGTGCCTGGAAGTGTCAGAGGTGTGCCTGGGGTGTCGGAGGTGTGCCTGGGGTGTCAGAGGTGTGCCTGGGGTGTCGGAGGTGTGCAGAGAATGTCAGTGGAGTGCCTGGCATCCAGGTGTTCCTGGGAGTGTCAGGTGTGCCTGGCAGTGTGTCAGCGGTGTGCCTGGGAGTGTCAGAGGTGTGCAGGATGTCAGTGGAGTACCTGGGGAGTGTTTGAGGTGTACCAAGTGTCAGGAGGTGTGCCTGGGGAGTGTCAGAGGTGTGCCCAAGTGTCAAGTGTGCCTGAGTGTCAGAGGTGTGCCTGGGAGGTCGGAGGTGTGCCTGCAGGTGTGAAGTGTGCCTGAGGTGTCAGGGTGTCCCTGGCAGTGTCAGCGGTGTGCCTGGGAGTGTCAGAGGTGTGCCTGGGGTGTGTAGAAGTGTGCCTGGGGTGTCGGAGGTGTGCCAGGGAGTGTCGGAGGTGTGCCTGGGGGTGTCAGAGGTGTGCTTGGGGAGTGTCAGAGGTGTGCCTGGGGTGTCAGAGGTGCCTGGGAGTGTCAGAGGTGTGCCTGAGGTGTCGGAGATGTGCCTGGGGTGTCAGAGGTGTGCCTGAGTGTCGGAGGTGTGCCTGGGGTGTAGAGTGTGCCTGGGAGTGTCGGAGGTGTGCCTGGGAGTGTCGGAGATGTGCCTGGGAGTGTCAGAGGTGTGCTTGGGAGTCAGAGGTGTACATGGGACTGTCAGCGGTGTGCCTGGGAGTGTCTGAGGTGTGCCTGGGGTGTCAGGGTGTGCCTGGGAGTGTCAGGGTGCACTATGGGTGTCAGGGGTGCCAGCTGGTGTCTGAGGTGTGCCTGGGAGTGTCTGGTGTGCCTGGCAGTGTCTGAGGTGTGCCTGGGGTGTCTGAGGGTGTACCAGTGTCGCGTGGTGTGCAGAGTGTGTGTGGGTACCTGGCAGTGTCAGAGGTGTGCCTGGGTGTCAGAGGTGTATGCCTGGGAGTGTCAGAGGTGTGCCTGGGGTGTCAGAGGTGTGCCTGAGTGTCAGAGGTGTGCCTGGATTGTCAGAGGTGTGCCTGGAAGTGTCAGAGGTGTGCCTGGGGTGTCAGTGTGCCTGGGGAGTGTCAGAGGTGTGCCTGGGGGTGTGGGGTGTTCAGGGAATGTCAGTGGAGTACCTGGCAGTGTCAGAGGTGCACTCGGGGAGTGTCAGAGGTGCACCTTGGAGTGTCTGAGGGTACCTGAGGAGTGTCGGAGGTGTGCCTGGGAGTGTCAGGAGTGTGCCTGGGAGTGTCGGAGGTGTGCCTGGGGTGTAAGTGTGCCTGGGAGTGTCGAGTGTGCCTGGGAGTGTCGAGGTGTGCCTGGGAGTGTCAGGGGTGTGCCTGGGGTGTGTCAGAGGTGTACATGGGACTGTCAGCGGTGTGCCTTGGAGTGTCTGGGGTGTGCCTGGGGTGTCAGAGGTGTGCCTGGGGTGTCAGAGGTGCTTGGGAGTGTCAGAGGTGTACCTGGGGTGTCTGAGGTGTGCCTGGGGTGTCTGAGGTGTGCCTGGGATTGTCAGAGGTGTGCCTGGGTGTCAGAGGTGTGCCTGGGAGTGTCAGAGGTGTGCCTGGGGTGTCAGGTGTGCTGCAGGTGTGGAAGTGTGCCTGGGGTGTCGGAGGTGTGCCTGCAGTGTGAAAGTGTGCCTGGGGTGTCAGGGGTGTGCCTGGGAGTGTCAGAGGTGTGCCTGGAGTGTCAGAGGTGTGCCTGGGGTGTCAGAGTGTGCCTGGGGTGTCAGAGGTGTGCCTGGGAGTGTGGAGGTGTGCCTGCGAGGTGTGAAAGTGTGCAGAGTGTCAGAGTCTGGCAGTGTCAGCGGTGTACCTGGGGAGTGTCGGAGGTGTGCCTGAGTGTCAGAGTGTACCTGGGAGTGTCGGAGGTGTGCCAGGGGTGTCGGAGGTGTGTGCGAGTGTCAGAGGTGTGCCTGGGAGTGTTCAGAGGTGTGCCTGGGGTGTCAGAGGTGTGCCTGGGATTGTCAGGGGTGCACAGAGGTGTGGGAGATGTGCCTGGGGTGTCAGAGGTGTGCCTGGGGTGTCGGAGGTGTGCCTGGGGTGTGGGGGTGTGCCTGGGGTGTGGGGTGTGCCTGGGGAGTGTCGGAGATGTGCCTGGGGTGTCAGAGGTGTGCGTGGGGTGTCAGGGTGTACATTGGACTGTCAGCGGTGTGCCTGGGAGTGTCTGAGGTGTACCTGGGAGTGTCAGAGGTGTGCCTGGGAGTGTCAGAGGTGCACTATGGAGTGTCAGAGGTGCACCTTGGAGTGTCTGAGGTGTACCTGGGAGTGTCTGAGGTGTACCTGGCAGTGTCTGAGGTGTACCTGGGAGTGTCTGAGGTGTACCTGGCAGTGTCAGCGGTGTACCAGGTAATGTCAGTGGAGTACCTGGCAGTGTCAGAGGTGTACCTGGGAGTGTCAGAGGTATACCTGGGAGTGTCAGAGGTGTACCTGGGAGTGTCAGAGGTGTACCTGGGAGTGTCAGAGGTGTACCCTGGATTGTCAGAGATGTACCTGGAAGTGTCAGAGGTGTACCTGGGAGTGTCGGAGGTGTACCTGGGAGTGTCAGGGGTGTACCTGGGAGTGTCGGAGGTGTACCAGGCAATGTCAGTGGAGTACCTGGCAGTGTCAGAGGTGCACTTGGGAGTGTCAGAGGTGCACCTTGGAGTGTCTGAGGTGTACCTGAGAGTGTCGGAGGTGTACCTGGGAGTGTCAGAGGTGTCCCAGGGAGTGTCGGAGGTGTACCTGGGAGTGCAAGAAGTGTACCTGGGAGTGTCGGAGGTGTACCTGGGAGTATCGGAGATGTACCTGGGAGTGTCAGAGGTGTACTTGGGAGTGTCAGAGGTGTACATGGGACTGTCAGCGGTGTACCTTGGAGTGTCTGGGTGTACCTGGGAGGTCAGGAGGTGTGCCTGGGAGTGTCAGAGGTGCACTTGGGAGGTCAGAGGTGTACCTGAGTGTCTGAGGTGCAGATGTGAGGTACCTGAGAGTGTCAGAGTGTGTACCCTGGAGGTCAGAGGTGCACCTGAGTGTCAGAGGCACATGGGAGTGTCGGAGGTGTACCTGAGAGTGTGAGAAGTGTACCTGGGAGTGTAGGAGGTGTTCCTGGGAGTGTCGGAGGTGTACCTGGCAGTGTCAGCGGTGTACCTGGGAGTGTCAGAGGTGTACCTGGGAGTGTCAGAGGTGTACCTGGGAGTGTCAGAAGTGTACCACGGAATGTCAGTGGAGTACCTAGCAGTGTCAGAGGTGTACCTGGGAGTGTCAGAGGTATATCTGGGAGTGTCAGAGGTGTACCTGGGAGTGTTAGAGGTGTACCTGGGAGTGTCAGAGATGTACCTGGTAGTGTCAGAGGTGTACCTGGGATTGTCAGAGGTGTACCCTGGAGTGTCAGAGGTGTACCTGGGAGTGTCAGAGGTGTACGTGGGAGTGTCGGAGGTGTACTTGGGAGTGTGAGAAGTGTACCTGGGAGTGTCGGAGGTGTTCCTGGGAGTGTCGGAGGTGTACCTGGCAGTGTCAGCGGTGTACCTGGGAGTGTCAGAGGTGTACCACGGAATGTCAGTGGAGTACCTGTGAGTGTTAGAGGTGTACCTGGGAGTGTCAGAGGTGTACCCAAGGGGTCAGGAGGTGTACCTGGGAGGTCAGGAGGTGTACCTGGGAGTGTCAGGAGGTGTACCTGGGAGGCCGGAGGCACCATGAGTGTGAGAAGTGCACCTGAGAGTGTCTGAGGTGTGTACCTGGCAGTGTCAGTGGTGTACCTGGGAGTGTCAGCGGTGTACCTGGGAGTGTTAGAGGTGTATCAGGGAGTGACAGAGGAGTACCTAGAAGTGTCAGAGGTGTACCTAGGAGTGTCAGAAGTGTACCTGGGAGTGTCTGGGGTGTACCTGGGAGTGTCAGAGGTATACCTGGGAGTGTCAGGGGTGTACCAGGGAGTGTCAGTGGAGCACCTGGGAGTGTCAGAGGTGTACCTCGGAGTGTCAGAGGTGTGCCTGGGAGTGTCAGAGGTGCACTTGGAAGTGTCAGAGGTGCACCTTTGAGTGGCTGAGGTGTACCTGGGAGTGTCTCAGGTATACCTGGCAGTGTCTGAGGTGTACCTGGCAGTGTCTGAGGTGTACCTGTCAGTGTCAGCGGTGTACCTGGGGTGTTAGAGGTGTCAGGGAGTGACAGAGTGCATTAGACTTGTCATGGGTGTACCTGGGGTGCGGTGTGCCTGGGAGTGTCTGAGGTGTGCCTGGCAGTGTCTGAGGTGTACCTGGGTGTCTGGGGTGTGCCTGGCACTGTCAGCGGTGTGCCAGGCAATGTCAGTGGGTACCTGGCAGTGTCAGAGGTGTGCCTGGGGTGTCAGAGGTATGCCTGGGGTGTCAGAGGTGTGCCTGGGGTGTGGAGGTGTGCCTGGGAGTGTCAGAGGTGTGCCTGGATTGTCAGAGGTGTACCTGGAAGTGTCAGAGGTGTGCCTGGGAGTGTCGGAGGTGTACCTGGGGTGTCAGGAGGTGTACCTGGGGTGTCGGAGGTGTACCATGTCAGTGGTGCACCTGGCAGTGTCGGAGGTGTTCCTGGGAGTGTCGGAGGTGTGCCTGGTAGTGTCAGCGGTGTGCCTGGGAGTGTCAGGGTGTACCAGGAATGTCAGTGGGTACTGGGAGTGTTAGAGGTGTGCCTGGGAATGTCAGAGGTGTACCTGGGAGTGTCAGCGGTGTGCCTGGGAGTGTCAGAGGTGTGCCTGGGAGTGTCAAGTGTGCCTGGGAGTGTCGGAGGGGTGTACCTGGGAGAGTCGGAGGTGTGCCTGGGAGTGTCAGAGGTGTGCTTGGGGTATGAGAGGTGTGCCTGGGGTGTCAGAGGTGTGCCTGGGGTGTCAGAGGTGTGCCTGAGGAGTGTCAGGAGGTGTGCCTGGGAGTGTCAGAGGTGTACCTGGGAGTGTCGGAGGTGTACCTGGGAGTGTGAGGGTGTGCCTGGGGTGTCAGAGGTGTACATGGGGTGTCAGAGGTGTGCCTGGGGTGTCGGAGGTGTACCTGCGAGGTGTGAGATGTGCCTGAGTGTGTCTGAGGTGTACCTGGCAGTGTCAGCGGTGTACCTAGTGTCAGGTGTACCTGGGAGTGTTAAGTGTATCAGGGAGTGACAGAGGAGTGCCTAGAGAGTGTCAAGTGTACCTAGGAGTGTGAGAAGTGTGCCTGGGGTGTCTGGGGTGTGCCTGGGGTGTCAGAGGAACTGCCTTAAGGTGTGCAGGGGTGTCAGTGGGTGCATGGTGTCAGGGGTGTACCTCGGGTGTCAGGAGGTGTGCCTGGGAGTGTCAGAGGTGCACTTGGAAGTGTCAGAGGTGCACCTTGGGTGTCTGAGGGTGCCTGGGGTGTCTCAGGTGTGCCTGGCGGTGTCTCAGGTGTGCCTGGCAGGTGTCTGAGGTGTGCCTGGTAGTGTCAGCGGTGTGCCTGGGAGTGTTAGAGGTGTATCAGGGAGTGACAGAGAGTGCGTAGAAGTGTCATAGGTGTACCTGGGGTGCGAGAAGTGTGCCTGGGGTGTCTGGGGTGTGCCTGGCAGTGTCTGGGGTGTGCCTGGGGATGTCTGAGATGTGCCTGGCACTGTCAGCGGTGTACCAGGCAATGTCAGTGGGTACCTGGCAGTGGCAGGTGTGCCTGGGTGTCAGAGGGTGTGTGCCTGGGTGTCGGGGTGTTGGGATTGTCAGAGGTGTGCCTGGGGTGTCAGGAGGTGTACCTGGATTGTCAGAGGTGTGCCTGGAAGTGTCAGAGGTGTGCCTGGGGTGTCGGAGGTGTGCCTGGGAGTCAGAGGTGTACCTGGGGTGTCGGAGGTGTACAGGGAATGTCAGTGGGGTACCTGGCAGTGTCGGAGGTGTTCCTGGGAGTGTCGGAGGTGTGCCTGGTAGTGTCAGCGGTGTGCCTGGGAGTGTCAGAGGTGTACCACGGAATGTCAGTGGAGTACCTGGGAGTGTTAGAGGTGTACCTGGGAATGTCAGAGGTGTGCCTGGGAGTGTCAAGTGTACCTGGGGTGTCGGGTGTACCTGGGAGGTCAGGAGGTGTGCCTGGGGGTGTCAGGTGTGCTTGGGGTATGAGAGGTGTACCTGGGGAGTGTCAGAGGTGTGCCTGGGGTGTCAGAGGTGTGCCGGAGTGTCGGAGGTGTGCCTGGGAGTGTCAGAGGTGTACCTGGGGTGTCGGAGGTGTACCTGGGAGTGTAAGTGGACCTGGGGAGGTCGGAGGTGTACCTGGGAGTGGCGGAGATGTACCTGGGAGTGTCAGAGGTGTGCCTGGAGTGTCAGAGGGTGTACATGGGACTGTCAGCGGTGTAGCCTGGGGAGTGTCTGAGGTGTGCCTGGGAGTGTCAGGAGGTGTGCCTGGGGGTGTCAGGAGGGTGCCTTGGGAGTCTCGGGGTGCTGCAGAGTGTCTGAAAGAGGTGTGCCTGGGAGTGTCAGCGGTGTGCCTGGGAGTGTCTGAGGTGTGCCTGGGGTGTCAGAGGTGTGCCTGGGAGTGTCAGGTGTTCCTGGGAGTGTGAGATGTATGCCTGGGGAGTGTCAGGCGGACCTGGGGAGTGTCAGAGGTGTACCTGGGAGCATCAGGAGGTGTGCCTGGGAAGTCAGAGGTGTGCCTGGGGAATGTCAGGGGTATACCAGGGGAGTGTCAGTGGAAGTGTACCTGGGAGTCTCAAGGTGTGCCTGGGGAGTATCGGAGGTGTAGAATATCGGAGGTTACCTGGAAATATCAGGTGTACCAGAGAGTGTCAGAGGTGTGCCTGGTGAGTGTCGGACGTGTGCCTGGGAGTGTCAGAAGTGTACCAGGGAATGTCAGTGGAGTACTTAAGTGTCAGAGGTGTAGGTGTCAGAGGTGTGCCTGGGAGTGTCGGATGGTGTACCTGGGAGTGTCACAGGAGTACCTGGGATTGTCAGAGCTGTACCAGGCAGTGTGTCAGAGGTGGACCTGAGTGTCGGACGTGTGCCTGGGAGTGTCAGAAGTGGCACCAGGAAATGTCAGTGGAGTGCTTGGGAGTGTCAGGGTGTGCCTGGAGTGTCAGGGTGTACCTTGGAGTGTCAGGTTGCCTGGGAGTGTCAGAGGTGTGCCTCTGGTGTCGGAGGTGTACCTGGGAGTGTGAGAAGTGTACCGGGGCGTGTCGGAGGTGTGCTTGGGAGTGTTGGAGGTGTGCCTGGCAGTGTCAGCGGTGGCACCTGGGGAGTGTCAGAGGTGTACCCAGGGAATGTCAGTGGAGTACCTGGGGTGTCAGGTGTCCTGGGGGTGTCAGAGGTGTGCCTGGGGAGTGTCAGAGGTGTGCCTGGGAGTGTCAGAGGTGTGCCTGGAGTGTCAGAGGTGTGCCTGGGGTGTCTGGGTGTGCCTGGGGTGTGAGAAGTGTGCCTGGGGTGTCGGGTGTGCCTGGGAGTGTTGAAGTGTGCCTGGGGTGTCAGAGGTGTACTTCAGGTGTCTGAGGTGTGCCTGGGGTGTCAGAGGTGTGCCTGGGAGTGTCAGAGGTGTGCCTGGGGAGTGTCAGAGGTGTGCCTGGGGAGTGTCAGAGGTGTGCCTAAGTGTCTAGGTGTGCCTGGGAGTGTAAGTGTGCCTGGGAGTGTCAGGGGTGTGCCTGGGGTGTTGAGTGTGCCTGGGAGTGTCAGGGGTGTGCTGGGTGTCTGGTGTGCCTGGGGAGTGTCAGAGGTGTGCCTGGGGAGTGTCAGAGGTGTGCCTGGGAGTGTCAGAGGTGTGCCTGGAAGTGTCAGAGGTGTGCCTCGAAGTGTCGGAGGTGTGCCTGAGGTGTCAGGGGTGTGCTTGCCAGGTGGGAGGAGTCGTGGCAGAGTCAGGCGTGTGCTGAGTGTCTGAGGTGTGCCTCAGGTGTCAGATGTGTGCTTGGGGTGTCAGAGGTGTACCAGGGGTGTCAGAGGGAGTGCCTGGGAGTGTCAGAGGTGTGCCTTGGAGTGTCTGAGGTGTGCCTGGGAGTGTCAGAGGTGTGCTTGGGGTGTCAGAGGTGTGCCTGGGGTGTCAGGGGTGTACCTGGGGGTGTGAGAGGTGGCACCTGGGGTGTGGGAGGTGTGCAGGAGTGTCGGGGTGGACCTGGCGGTGTCAGGGTGTACTGGGAGTGTCAGAGGTGTGCCAGGGAATGTCAGTGGTGTACCTGGGGTGTCAAGGTGTGCCTGGGGTGTCAGAGGTGTGCCTGGGGTGTCAGAGGTGTGCCTGGGGTGTGGGGGTGTGCCTGGGGTGTCAGGGGTGTGCCTGGGGTGTCAGGGGTGTGCCAGGGGTGTCAGTGGAGTGCCTGGGGAGTGTCAGAGATGTGCCTGGTGTCAGAGGTGTGCCTGGGGAGTGTTAGAGGTGTGCCTGGGAGTGTTGGGGGTGTGCCTGGGTGTCGGAAGAGTGCCTGGGAGGTAAAGGTGTGCCTGGGAGTGTCGGAGGTGCCTGGGGTGTTGGAGGTGTGCCTGGGGAGTGTCAGGGTGTGCTGGGAGTGTCAGAGGAGGTGTGCCTGGGAGTGTTGGCGGTGTGCCTGGGAGTGTGTCTGAGGTGTGCCTGGGAGTGTCAGGGTGTGCCTGGGGTGTCAGGGTGTGCCGGTGTCAGAGGTGTGCCTGGGGTGTCCTAGGTGTGCCTGGGGTGTGGGGGTGTGCCTTGGGGTGGGAGGTGTACCTGGGAGTGTTGGAGTGTGCCTGGGAGTGTCAGAGGTGTGCTTGGGAGTGTCTGGGAGTGTCAGCGGTGTGCCTGGGGTGTCTGAGGTGGTGTGCCTGGGGAGTGTGAGGTGTACCTGGGAGTGTCGGAGGTGTGCCTGGGAGTGTGAGAGGTGTGCCTGGGGTGTCGGAGGTGTGCCTGGCAGTGTCGGAGGTGTGCGTGGGAGTGTCAGCGGTGTGCCTGGGAGTGTCAGGGTGTACAGGGAATGTCAGTGGGTACCTGGGAGTGTCAAGGTGTGCCTGGGGTGTCAGAGGTTTACCTGGGGAGTGTAAGAAGTGTGCCTGGGGTGTCGGAGGTGGCACAGGTGTTGGAGGTGTACCTGGGAGTGTCAGAGGTGTGCTTGGGTGTCAGAGGTGTGCCTGGGGAGTGTTGGCGGTGTGCCTGGGGTGTCTGAGGTGTGCCTGGGAGTGTCAGGGTGTGCCTGGGGAGTGTCAGAGGTGTGCCTGGGGTGTTGGAGGTGTGCCTGGGGAGTGTCAGAGGTGTGCCTGGGGGTGTCCTGGGTGTGCCTAGGAGTGTAAGAGTGTGCCTTTGGGAGTGTCGGAGGTGTGCCTGGAGTGGAGGTGTGCCTGGGGAGTGTCAGGGGTGTGCCAGGATGTCAAGGTGTGCCTGGGAGTGTCAGCGGTGTGCCTGGGGTGTCTGAGGTGTGCCTGGGAGTGTCAGAGGTGTGCCTGGGAGTGTCGGAGGTGTGCCTGGGAGTGTGAAAGTGTGCCTGGGGTGTCGAGTGTGCCCTGGCAGTGTCAGGAGGTGTCGTGGCAGTGTCAGCGGTGTGCCTGGGGTGTCAGGGTGTGCAAGGAATGTCAGTGGGTGCCGGAGTGTCAAAGGTGTGCCTGGGAGTGTCAGAGGTTTACCTGGGGAGTGTCAGAGGGTGTGCCTGGGGTGTCAGAGTGCTGGGAGTGTCAGAGGTGTGCCTGGGGTGTCAGTGGTGTGCCTGGAAGTGTCAGAGGTGTGCCTCAGAAGTGTCGGAGGTGTGCCTAGTGTCAGAGGTGTGCCTGGGAGTGTCAGAGGTGTGCCTGGGGAGTGTCAGAGGGTGTGCCTGGGGTGTCTAGGTGTGCCTGGGGTGTAAAGGTGTGCCTGGGGAGTGTCGGAGGTGTGCCTGGGAGTGTTGGAGGTGTGCCTGGGGGTGTCAGGGTGTGCTTCAGGTGTCTGGGGTGTGCCTGGGGTGTCAGAGGTGTGCCTGGGAGTGTCAGAGGTGTGCCTGGGGAGTGTCAGAGGTGTGCCTGGAGTGTCAGAGGTGTGCCTCGGGAGTGTCGGAGGTGTGCCTGAGGTGTC
This sequence comes from Homarus americanus, assembly GCF_018991925.1. NCBI lineage: Eukaryota > Metazoa > Arthropoda > Malacostraca > Decapoda > Nephropidae > Homarus > Homarus americanus. The sequence goes on along the minus strand of NW_024744119.1, from coordinate 16,647 downwards.
AGAGTGCTTGCCAGGGTGTGAGAGGAGTGCGTGTGGGGTCAGACGTCCTGGGGTCTGAGGTGTGCCTCAGGTGTCAGATGTGTGCTTGGGGTGTCAGAGGTGAACAGGGAGTGTCAGAGGAGTACCTGAGAGTGTCAGAGGTGTGCCTTGGAGTGTCTGAGGTGTGCCTGTGAGTGTCAGAGGTGTGCTTGGGGAGTGTCAGGGTGGTGTACTGGGTGTCAGAGGTGTGCCTGGGGTGTCAGAGGTGTGCCTGGGAGTGTCCTAGGTGTGCCTGGGGAGTGTAGAAGTGTGCCTGGGGTGTCAGGTGTGCTTGGGGTGTTGGAGGTGTGCCTGGGGTAGTAGTGGTGTGCCTGAGGAGTGTCTGAGGTGTGCCTGGGTGTCAGAGGTGTGCCTGGGGTGTCAGGGTGTCCGTGTGAGTGCCTGGGGTGTCAGAGGTGTGCCTGGGGTGTCTAGGTGTGCCTGGGGTGTGGGGTGTGCCTGGGGTGTCAGAGTGTGCCTGGAGTGTGGAGTGTGCCTGGGGTGTCAGGGGTAGCTTGGGGGTGTCAGGGGTGTGCCTGGGGTATCAGTGTGCCTGGGGTGTCTGAGGTGTGCTGGGGAGTGTCAGAGGTGTCGGAGGTGTGCCTGGAGTGTGAGAGTTGTGCGCTGGTGTCGGTGTGTCGGAGGTGGACCTGGCAGTGTCATGGTGTGCCTGAGTGTCAGAGGTGTACAGGGTATTCAGTGGAGTGCCTGGGGAGTTCAAGGTGTGCCTGGGAGTGTCAGAGGTGTACCTGGGAGTGTCAGAGGTGTACTGGGAGTGTCAGGAGGTGTGCCTGGGAGTGTCAGGGAGGTGTGCCTGGGGTGTCAGGGGTGTGCCAGGGTGTCAGTTGTGCAAGTGTCAGAGATGTGCCTCAGTGTCAGAGGTGTGCATCGAGTGTTAGAGGTGTGCCTGGGGTGTTAGAGGTGTCCCTGGGAGTGTCGGAAGAGTACCTGGAGTGTGAAGTGTGCCTGGGAGTGTCAGAGGGTGCCTGGGGTGGAGGTGTGCCTGGAGTGTCAGAGGGTGCTGCGGAGTGTGGGGTGTGCGCAGGTGTGGCGGTGTGCTGGGGAGTGTCTGGGGTGTGCCTGAGTGTCAGAGGTGTGCACCGGAGTGTCAGAGGTGTGCCTGGGAGTGTCAGAGGTGCCTGGGGTGTCAGAGGTGTGCCGGGTGTCCTAGGTGTGCCAAGTTAAGTGTGCCTGGGGTGTCGGAGGTGTGCCTGGGAGATGTGGAGGTGTGCCTGGGTGTCAGAGGTGCCAGGGGTGTGTCAGAGGTGTGCCTGGGGTGTCAGCGGTGTGCCTGGGGAGTGTCAGAGTGTGCCTGGGAGTGTCAGGGTGTGCCTGGGAGTGTCAGGAGGTGTGCCTGGGGAGTGTGGGGAGTGTGCCAGGAGTGTCAGGTGTGCCTGGCAGTGTCAGGTGTGCGTGGGAGTGTCAGCATTGTGGGGTGTCAGGGTGTGGGGATGTCGGTGGGTGGGGTGTCAAAGGTGTGCCTGGAGTGTCAGAGGTTTGCACCTGGGGTGCTTGTCGGGGTGTGCCCGGGGTGTCAGAGGTGTGCCTGGGGTGTCAGTGGTGTGCCTGGGGGTGTCAGAGGTGTGCCTCGAGTGTCAGAGGTGCACCTGGATGTCGAGGTGGCCTGGGGAGTGTCAGAGGTGGCCCGGAGGTGTCAAGTGGCTTTAGGAATGTCTGGGTGTGCTGGGGAGTGTAGAGGTGTGCTGGGGTGTGGTTAGGGTGTCTGGTTGTGGCTGGTGTGCGAGGATGTGCTGGGGTGTCGGAGGGTGTGCCTGGGGTGTCGGGGTGTGCCTGGGGTCAGAGGTGTGCCTGGGTGTCAAGTGTGCTCCAGGAGTGTCGGTGTTGCCTGGGGTGTCGGGGTGTGGCGGTGTGGGGGTCAGGCGTGTGCCTGGGGTGTCTGGTGCCTCAGGTGTCAGATGTGCTTGGGGTGTGTAGAGGTGTACCAGGGGTGTCAGAGGATGCCTGGGGTGTCAGAGGTGCTTGGGTGTCTGGGGTGTGCCTTGGTGTCAGAGGTGTGCTTGGGGTGTGTCAAGGTGTGCCTGGTGTCAGAGGTGTGCCTGGGGATTGTCAGAGGGTGTACCTGGGGAGTGTCCTAGGTGTGCCTGGGGTGTGGAAGTGTGCGGGGGTGTCAGGAGGTGTGCTTGGGGAGTGTTGGAGGTGTGCCTGGGGTGTCAGCGGTGTGCCTGAGGTGTCTAGAGGTGTGCCTGGGTGTCAGAGTCTGGAGGTCCTGGTTAGTGTGCCTGGGTTGTCAGAGGTGTGCCTTGCAGGGTGTCTGGGTGTGCCTGGGGTGTAAGTGTGCCTGGGAAGTCAGAGGTGTGCCTGGGGTGTTAGGTGTGCCTGGGAGTGTCAGAGGTGTGCTTGGGGAGTGTCAGAGGTGTGCCTGGGGAGTGTCAGCGGTGTGCCTGGGGTGTCTGGGGTGCTGGGGTGTCAGAGTTGTGCCTGGTGTCAGGTGTGCCTGGGGAGTGTAAGAGTGTGCTGGGGTGTCGGAGGTGTGCCTGGGGTGTGGGGTGTGCTGGGGAGTGTGGGGAGATCAGGGAGGAGGTGTGCCTGGGGGTGTCAGAGGGTGTGCCAGGGGTGTCTGGGGTTTGCCTGGGTGTCTGAGGGTGTGCCTGGGGTGTCCTAGGTGTGCCTAGTGAAGAGTCTGTAGATGTCAGGAGGTGTGCCTGGGGGTGTTGGAGGTGTGCCTGGGGTGTCAGAGGTGTGCTTGGGAGTGTCAGAGGTGTGCCTGGGAGTGTCGTGGTGTGCCTGGGGAGTGTCAGGGTGTGCCCTGGGGTGTCAGGGGTGTGCCTGGGGTGTCAGGTGTGCCTGGGGTGAAGTGTGCCTGGGGTCTAGGTGCAGGTGGTGGGCCTGGCAGTGTGCATAGTGTGCCAGTGTCAAGTGTGTCAGGGAATGTCAGTGGAGTGCAGGAGTGTCAAGGTGTACCTGGGATTATCAGAGGTGTGCCTGGGAGTGTCAGAGGTTTGCCTGGGGTGTCAGAGGTGTGCCTGGGAGTGTCGGAGACTGAGGTGTCAGAGGTGTGCCTGGGAGTGTCGGAGGTGGACCTGGGGTGTCCGGGTGTGCCTGGGAGTGTCAGAGGGTGCAGGGAATGTCAGTGGAGTACAGGAGTGTCAAAGTGCCTGGGAGTGTCAGAGGTGTGCCTGGTTGATCAGAGTTTGCCTGGGGTATGGGGTGTGCCTGGGGAGTGTCAGAGGTGTGCCTGGGGTGTGGAGGTGTGCTGGGAGTGTGAGAAGTGTGCCTGGGCGTGTCGGAGGTGTGCTTGGGGTGTCGGAGGTGTGCCGGGCAGTGTCAGCAGTGTGCCTGGGGAGTGTCAGAGGTGCAGGGGATGTCTGGGTGCCTGGGGAGTGTCAAGGGTGTGCCTGGGGTGTCAGGGTGTGCCTGGGGAGTGTAAGAAGTGTGCCTGGGGTGTCGGAGGTGTGCCTGGGGTGTTGGAGGTGTGCCTGGGGTGTCAGAGGGTGTGCTTGGGGTGTCAGGGTGTGCCTGGGTGTCAGCGGTGTGCCTGGGGTGTCTGGGGTGTGCCTGGGGTGTGGAGGTGTGCCTGGGAGTGTCGGAGGTGTTCCTGGGTGTGAGAGTGTGCCTGGGGTGTGGAGGCGGACCTGGGAGTGTCAGAGGTGTGCCTGGGGAGCATCGGAGATCAGAGGTGTGCCTGGGAATGTCAGGGGGTATGCAGGGGGTGTCAGTGGTACTGGGGTCTCAAAGGTGTACCTGGGGTATCGGAGGTGTGCCTGGGGGATATCGGAGGGTTGCCTGGAAGATATCAGAGTGTGCCAGAGTGTCAGGAGGTGTGCCTGGGAGTGTCAGACGTGTGCCTGGGAGTGTCAGAAGTGTGCAGGGAATGTCAGTGGAGTGCTTAGAAGTGTCAGAGGTGTGCCTGGGAGTGTCAGAGGTGTGCCTGGGAGTGTCGGATGGTGTGCCTGGGGTGTGCAGGAGTGCCTGGGATTGTCAGAGCTGTACCTGGCAGTGTCAGAGGTGTGCCTGGGAGTGTCGGACGTGTGACTGGGAGTGTCAGAGCCTGGGAATGTCAGTGGAGTGCTTGGGAGTGTCAGAGGTGTGCCTGGGGTGTCAGGTGTGCCTTGAGGTGTCAAGGTGTACCTAGTTGTCAGAGGTGTGCCTCTGAGTGTCAGAGATGTGCCTGGGGTGTGAGGATGCCAGGGGCGTGTCGGGAGGTGTGCTTGGGGTGTTGGAGGTGTGCCTGGCAGTGTCAGCGGTGTGCCTGGGGTGTCAGAGGTGTGCCAGGGAATGTCAGTGGAGTGCCTGGTGTCAAGGGTGCCTGGGAGTGTCAGAGGTGTGCCTGGGGAGTGTCAGGGAGTGTGCCTGGGGTATCAGGGGTGTGCCTCGGGTGTCAGAGGTGTGCCTGGGGTGTCGGAGGTGTGCCTGGGGATGTAGAGGTGTACCTGGGGTGTCGGAGGTGTGCCTGGAGTGTTGGAGGTGTGCCTGGGGTGTCAGAGGTGTGCTTGGGGTGTCTGAGGTGTGCCTGGGGAGTGTCAGAGGTGCTGGGTGTCAGAGGTGTGCCAGTGTCAGAGGTGTGCCTGGGGTGTCAGAGGTGTGCCTGGGTGTCTGGAGTGTGCCTGGGTGAGTGCTAGGATTCAGGTGCTTGGGGTGTTGGAGGTGTGCCTGGGGATCAGGGGTGTGCCTGGGGTGTCTGAGGTGTGCCTGGGGTGTCAGAGGTGTGCCTGGGAGTGTCAGAGGTGTGCCTGGGGTGTCAGAGGTGTGCCTGGGAGTGTCTGGGGTGTGCCTGGGTGTCAGTGTGCCTGGGGTGTCAGAGGTGTGCCTGGGGTGTGAGAGTGTGCCTGGGAGTGTGGGTGTGCCTGGGCAGTGTCAGGTGTGCGTGGCAGTGTCAGCGGTGTGCCTGGGAGTGTCAGAGGTGTGCAAGGGGAATGTCAGTGGAGTGCCTGGAGTGTCAAGGGTGTGCCTGGGGTGTCAGAGGTTGCCCTGGGAGTGTCAGAGGTGTGCCTGGGGAGTGTCAGAGGTGTGCCTGGAGTGTCAGAGGTGTGCCTGGGATTGTCAAGGGGTGCCAGGAGTGTCAGTGGGTGCCCTGGAGTGTAAGAGTGTGCAAGTGTCGAGGATGTGCATGGTGTCAGGAGTGCCTGGGTGTCAGGGGTGTGCCTGGGGTGTGGGGTGAACCTGAGTGTCAGCGGTGTGCCGGTGTCAGGGGGTGTGCCTGGGGTGTCAGAGGTGTGCCTGGGGTGTCAGAGTGTGCCTGAGTGTGAGAAGTGTGCCGAGTGTCTGTGGTGTGCCTGGGGAGTGTCAGAGGTGTGCCTGGGGTGTCAGAGAGTGCCAGGGAGTGTCTGGGGTGTACCTGGGGGTGTGAGGTGTGCCTGCAGTGTGAGGTGTGCCTGGGGGTGTCTGGGGTGTGCCAGGATGTGGGGTGTGCCTGGGGTGTCTGGGGAGTGTGCCGGGAGTGTCTGGGAGTGTGCCTGGGGTGTCAGGGGAGAATCAGGGTGAAGTGCCTGGGGTGTCAGAGGTGGCCAGGGGGTGTCTGAGGTCTGCCTGGGGTGTCTGAGGTGTGCCTGGTGTCTGGGTGTGCCTGGGGTGTCAGAGAGTGTGCCTGGGGTGTCGGAGGTGTGCCTGGGGTGTGGGGGGTGTGCCTGGGGTGTCGGAGGTGTGCTTGGGAGTGTCAGGAGGTGGACCTGGTGTCTGCGGTGTGCCTGGGGAGTGTCAGAGGTGTGCAGGGAATGTCAGTGGGTGCCTGGGAGTGTCAAGGTGTGCCTGGGGAGTATCAGGGAGGTGTGCCTGGGGAGTGTCAGAGGTGTGCCTGGGAGTGTCCGAGGTGTGCCTGGGAGTGTCAGGGTGTGCCAGGGGTGTCAGTGGTGTACTGGGAGTGTCAGAGTGTGCCTGGTGTCAGATCCTAGTGTCAGAAGTGCCTGGGTATCAGAGTGTGCTGGGAGTGTCAGGGTGTGCCTGGGGTGTCTAGGTGTGCACCGGGTGTAGAGGTGTGCCTGGGGTGTCAGGTGTGCCTTGGAGTGTTGGAGGTGTGCCTGGGATGTCAGGAGGTGTGCTTCGGGTGTCTGGGGGTGTGCCTGGGAGTGTCAGGGGTGTGGGAGTGTCAGAGGTGTGCCTGGGGTGTCAGAGGTGTGCCTGGGGTGTCAGAGGTGTGCCTGGGGTGTCTAGGTGTGCCTGGGGTGTAAGTGTGCCTGGGGTGTCGGAGGTGTGCCTGGTGTTGGAGGTGTGCCTGGGGTGTCAGGGTGTGCTTCAGGTGTCTGGTGTGCCTGGGAGTGTCAGAGGTGTGCACCGGGTGTCAGAGTGTGCCTGGGGTGTCAGAGGTGTGCCTGGAGTCAGAGTGTCTGGGTGCCTCAGAGTGTGTCAGGAGGTGTACCTGGGGTGTCAGAGGTACCTGAGGTGTCAGGGGTGTGCCTGGGTGTCTGAGGGTGGCCTCGAGGTGTCAGATGTGTGCCCAGGTGTCAGAGGGTGAACCAGGGGAGTGTCAGAGGTGTGCCTGGGGTGTGTCAGAGGTGTGCCTTGGAGTGTCTGAGGTGTACCTGTGAGTGTCAGAGGTGTGCCTGGGAGTGTCAGAGGTGTGCCTGGGGTGTCAGGGTGTGCCTGGGGATGTCAGGGTGTGCCTGGGGTGTAAGTGTGCCTGGGGAGTGTCGGAGGTGTGCTTGGGGGTGTTGGAGGTGTGCCTGGGGAGTGTCAGCGGTGTGCCTGAGAGTGTCTGAGGTGTGCCTGGGAGTGTCAGAGGTGTGCCTGGGGTGTCAGAGGTGTGCCTGGGAGTGTCAGAGGTGTGCCTGGGAGTGTCAGAGGTGTGCCTGGGGTGTCCTAGGTGTGCCTGGGAGTGTAGAAGTGTGCCTGGGAGTGTCAGAGGTGTGCCTGGAGAGTGTTGGAGGTGTGCCTGGGGAGTGTCAGAGGTGTGCTTGGTGTCAGAGTGTGCCTGGGAGTATCGCGGTGTGCCTGGGAGTGTCTGAGTGTGCCTGGGAGTGTCAGAGGTGTGCCTGGGGTGTCGAGGTGTGCCTGGGGAGTGTGAGAGGTGTGCCTGGGGAGTGTCGGAGGTGTGCTTGGGGTGTCGGAGGTGGACCTGGCAGTGTCCGCGGTGTGCCTGGGAGTGTCAGAGGTGTACCAGGGAATGTAGTGGAGTACCTGGGTGTCAAGGTGTACCTGGGAGTATCAGAGGTGTGCCTGGGAGTGTCAGAGGTGCTGGGAGTGTCAGAGGTGTGCCTGGGGAGTGTCAGAGGTGTGCCTGGGAGTGTCAGGGGTGTGCCAGGAGTGTCAGTGGAGTGCCTGGGGTGTCAGAGATGTGCCTCGGGTGTCGAGGTGTGCCTGGGAGTGTTGGGGGTGTGCCTGGGGTGTTGAGGTGTGCCTGGGGAGTGTCGGAAGAGTACCTGGAGTGTGAAAGTGTGCCTGGGAGTGTCGGAGGTGTGTGCCTGGGAGTGTTGGAGGTGTGCCTGGGAATGTCAGAGGTGTGCTTGGGGTGTCAGAGGTGTGCCTGGGAGTGTTAGCGGTGTGCCTGGGAGTGTCTGAGGTGTGCCTGGGAGTGTCAGAGGTGTGCCTGGGGAGTGTCAGAGGTGTGCCTGGGGAGTGTCAGAGGTGTGCCTGGGGTGTCCTAGGTGTGCCTGGGGTGTGAAGTGTGCCTGGGAGTGTCGGAGGTGTGCCTGGGGAGTGTGGAGGTGTGCCTGGGGTGTCAGGGTGTGCTTGGGAGTGTCAGGGTGTGCCTGGGGTGTCAGCGGTGTGCCTGGGAGTGTCTGAGGTGTGCCTGGGAGTGTCAGTGTGCCTGGGGTGTCGGAGGTGTGCCTGGGGAGTGTGAGAAGTGTGCCTGGGAGTGTCGGAGGTGTGCCTGGCAGTGTCAGGTGTGCGTGGCAGTGTCAGCGGTGTGCCTGGGAGTGTCAGGGTGTGCAAGGGAATGTCAGTGGAGTACCTGGGAGTGTCAAAGGTGTGCCTGGGAGTGTCAGGGTTTACCTGGGAGTGTCAGAGGTGTGCCTGGGAGTGTCAGAGGTGTACCTGGGAGTGTCAGAGGTGTGCCTGGGAGGTGTCAGGGGTGTGCCAGGGAGTGTCAGTGGGTGCCTGGGTGTAAGTGTGCCTGGGGAGTGGGAATGTGCCTGGGGAGTGTCGGAGGAGTACCTGGGGAGTGTCAGAGGTGTGCTTGGGAGTGTCAGAGGTGAACCTGGGAGTGTCAGCGGGGTGTGCCTGGGAGTGTCTGGGGTGTGCCTGGGAGTGTCAGAGGTGTGCCTGGGGTGTCAGAGGTGCCTGGGGTGTGGGGAAGTGTGCCTGGGGTGTCTGTGGTGTGCCTGGGAGTGTCAGAGGGTGTGCCTGTGAGTGTCAGAGAAGTGCCAGGGAGTGTCAGAGTGCCTGGGAGTGTGAGAGGTGTACCTGCAGAGTGTGAGGGTGTGCCTAGAGTGTCTGAGGTGTGCCAGGGGATGTCAGAGGTGTGCCTGGGAGTGTCTGAGGTGTGCCTGGGAGTGTCTGAGGTGTGCCTGGGGTGTCAGGGGAGAATCAGGGGAGTGAAGAGAGTTGCACTGGGGAGTGTCAGAGGTGTGCCAGGGGAGTGTCTGGGGTTTGGGTGTCTGGGGTGTGCCTGGGAGTGTCCTAGGTGTGCCTGGGGTGTAAGTGTGCCTGGGGAGTGTCAGGTGTGCCTGGGAGTGTTGGAGGGTGTGCCTGGGAGTGTCAGAGGTGTGGGAGGTGTCAGAGGTGTGCCTGGGAGTGTCAGCGGTGTGCCTGGGAGTGTCTGAGGTGTGCCTGGGGAGTGTCAGAGGTGTGCCTGGGGAGTGTCGGAGGTGTACCTGGGAGTGTGAGAGTGTGCCTGGGAGTGTCGGAGGTGTGCTTGGGAGTGTCGGAGTGGACCTGGCAGTGTCATGGGGTGTACCTGGGAGTGTCAGAGGTGTGCCAGGGAATGTCAGTGGAGTACCTGGGAGTGTCAAGGTGTGCCTGGGGAGTGTCAGAGGTGTGCCTGGGAGTGTCAGAGGTTTACCTGGGGAGTGTCAAGTGTGCCTGGGAGTGTCAGAGGTGTGCCTGGGTGTCGGAGGTGTGCCTGGAGTGTCGGAGGTGGACCTGAGTGTCAGCGGTGTACCTGGGAGTGTCAGGGGTGTGCCAGGAATGTCAGTGATGCCTGGGAGTGTCAAGGGTGTGCCTGGGTGTCAGAGGTGTGCCTGGGGTGTGTGGTGTACAGGTGTCAGAGGTGTGCCTGGGAGTGTCAGGGTGTGCCTGGGGTGTCAGGTGTTCCTGGGGAGTTAAGTGTGCCTGGGCGTGTCAGGTGTGCTGGGGAGTGTGGTGTACCGGGCGGTGGCGTGTGCCTCTCAGGGGTGCACCAGGGAATGTCACTGGAGTGCCTGGGGTGTCAAATGTGTGCCTGGGGAGTGTCAGAGTGTGCCTGGGGTGTGTGCCTGGGGTGTCAGGAGGTGTGCCTGGGGTGTTGGAGGTGTGCTGGGGTGTGGTGTGCCAGGAGTGTCAGAGGTGTGTATGTGTGTATATGTGAGTGTGCCTGGCAGTGTCAGTGCCTGGAATGTCAGAGGTGCTTAGCAGGGGAATCAGTGGTGCTGGGGTGTCAAGGTGTGCCTGGGGGTGTCAGAGGTGTGCCTGGGGGTGTCAGATGTGTGCCTAGGAGTGTCAGAGGTGTGCTTGGTCGGAGGTGTGCCTGAGGTGTGAGATGTGTGCAAGTGTCAGGGTGTGCCTGGGGTGTGGGGTGTGCCTGGTGTCAGAGGTGGTGGCAGTTAGTCAGGTGTGCCTGAGTTGTCAGGTGTGCTTGGGAGGTCAGGTGTGCCTTGGGTGTCAGCGGTGTGCCTTAGGTGTCTGGGGTGTGCCGGTGTCAGGCTGGGGTGTCAGAGGGTTGCACTTCCGGGTGTCAGGAGTGCTGGCAGATCGGTGTGCCTGGGGTGTCAGAGGTCGCTGGGTGTCATTTGCCTTGGGTGTCTGGGGGTGTGCCTGGGGTGTGCCTGTCAGTGTCGCAGGGGTGTGCAGCGGTGTCTGGGGTGTGCCTGGCGGTGTCTGTGAGGTGTGCCCTGGGGAGTGTCAGAGGTGCCTTAGGTGTCAGAGGTGGCGCAGGTGTGGAGGTGTGCTTGCAGGTGTCAGGGTGTGCCTGGGTGTTGCTTAGGTGTGGGGTATGTAGGGTGTCTGCAGAGTTGTGTCTGGGGTGGACCTTAGGTGTCAGTGTGCCTGGGGTGTCAGGGTGTGCCTGTGAGGTGTGGGGTGTGCCTGGGGTGTGGGGTGTGCCTGGGGAGTGTCAGGTGTTCCTGGGGTGTCCAGACTGCCTGGCGGTGTCAGTGGTGTGCCTGGGGAGTATCAGGGGTGTGCCTGGGGTGTCAGGGGTGTGCGCAGGGTGTCAGAGTGTGCCTGGGGAGTGTCAGGGGTGTGTAGAGGTCTGGGAGGTGTGCCTGGTGTGAGATGTGTGCTTGGGGTGTCTGGGGTGTGCAGTGTCAGAGGTGTGCCTGGGGTCAGGTGTGCACAGAGTGTCAGGGGTGTGCCACCAGGTGTCGGAGGTGTGCCAGGGGTGTAGTGGCACTGGGGTGTCAGGTGTGCCTGGGGTGTTGGAGGTGTGGGTGTCAGGGGTGTGCTTGGGGAGGTCAGGGTGTGCCTCTGAGTGTCATGCCTGGGAGTGTCTGGGGTGTGCCTGGGGTGTTGGGGTGTGCCTGGGGTGTCAGAGGGTGCACTTGTGGGTGTCAGGGTGTGGGTGTCTGGGGTGTGCCTGTGGTGTCTGGGGTGTGGCGGTGTCTGGGGGTGTGCACAGCAGTGTCTGGGGTGTGCCTGGTGAGTGTCAGCGGTGTGCCTGGGGTGTCAGCGGTGTGGGGTGTCAGGGGTGAGCCAGAGGTGTCAGTGGGTACCTGGGAGTGTCATAGGTGTGCGGTCTCAGAGTTGGCACCTGGGGTGTCAGAGGTGTGCCTGGAGTGTCAGAGGTGTGCCCTTAGGTGTCAGCGGTGTGCCTGGGAGTGTTAGGGGTGTATCAGGGGAGTGACACAGGAGTACCTGGAGTGTCAAGGTGTGCCTAGGAGTGTGAGAAGTGTGCCTGGGGAGTGTCTGGTTTGTAACACAAGTGTCAGAGGTGTGCCTGGGAGTGTCGGAGGTGTACCTGGGTGTGTCAGAGGTGTACCTGGGTGTCAGAGGTGTGCACACTAGGTGTCAGAGGTGTGCAGGTGTCAGGGTGTGCCTGAGGTGTCGGAGGTGTGCTTATGATTAGCAGAGGCTGTGTCTGGGGTGTCGGAGTGTGCCTGGGTGGGGTGAGTGTGCCTGGGGGTGTCAGAGGTGTGCTAGTGTTGTCGGACATGTTCTGGGGTGTCAGAGGTGTACCAGAGGATAATCGGTGGGTACAGAGTCTGAGAGGTGTGCAGGGAATTATCAGAGGTGTGCCTGGAATATCAGTGTACTCAGGAATATCGGAGGTGTGCCTGAGAGTGTCAGAGGTGTGCCTGGGGTGTCAGGTACAGGGGTGTCAGAGGGAATGCCTAGGAGTGTCAGGGTGTGCACCAGAGTGTCAGGGCGTACCTGGGAGTATCAGAGGTTTACCTGGGAGTGTCAGGTTGTACCTGGGAGTGTCGGAGGCGGACCTGGGAGTGTCAGAGGTGTGCCTCGGGTATCAGAGGTGTGCCTGGGGTGTCAGAGGTGGCACAGAGAATGTCAGAGGTATGCCAGGAGTGTCAGTGAAGTACCTAGGAGTGTCAAGGTGTACCTGAGAGTGTCAGAGGTGTATCTGGGATTATCAGGTGTGCAAGTATCAGGTGTGCCTCAAATTAATCAGAGGTTTGCCTGGGGATATCAGAGATTGTGCAAGTTGGTGTGCTTGGGTGTCAGAGTTGTGACTGGATTGTCTCGAGTGGTGTAACTGGGATGTCCAGGATGTGCCAGATGGTGTCGTTCCAGTGCCTGGGAGTCTCAAGGGTGCCTGGGTTATCAGAGGTGTACCTGCAAATATCGGAGGTGTGCCTGGGAATATCGAAGGTGTACCTGGGGTGTCAGGGGTGTGCCTGGGAGATGTGGGTGTTCCTGGGGTGTCAGGGAGTACCTGGGATTATCAGAGGTGTACCTGGCAGTGTCAGAGGTGTGGCTGGGAGTGTCAGATGTACCAGGAGTGTCAGAGGTGTATCTGGGAGTGTTGGACGTGCCTGGGGAGTGCAGAGGTGTGCAGGGGAGTGCTTAGGGTGTCAGAGGTGTGCCTGGTGTCGGAGGTGTGCAGAGTGTGGGGAAGTGTACCTGGGGTGTCAGGATGTGCCTGAGTTTGTCGGACGTGTGCCTAGGTGTCAGGTGTACCAGGAGATGTCAGTGGGTACCTGGGGTGTCAGAGGCGTACCTGGGAAGTATCAGAGGTGTATAAGAGTGTCAGGAGTGTGCCTGGGGAGTGTCAGAGTTGTAACTGGGAGTGTCGGAGGTGTAACTGGGAATGTCAGATGTGTACCAGGGAGTGTCAGTGGTGCCTAGGAGTCTCCAAGGTGTGCCTGGGGAGTATCGGAGGTGTGCCTGGGAATATCGAGGTGTACCAGTGTCAAGGTGTACCTGGGAGTGTCAGCGGTGTGCACTGGGAGTGTCAGGTGTGCCTGCAGTGTCAGAGGTGTGCCTGGGTGTCAGCGGTGTGCCTGGGTGTCGGAGTTGCCAGGTGTGAGGGGTGTGCAGTGTCGGGTGTGCCTGGGGTGTGGTGTGCTTGGGGTGTCAGAGGTGTGCCTGGGACTGTCAGGCAGTGCCTGGGCGTGTCTGGAGGTGTGCCTGGGAGTGTCAGAGGTGTTCCTAGGAGGTCAGAGTGCACTTGGGAGTGTCAAGTGTGCGGAATATCAGGGGTGTGCCTGGGGAGTGTCAGAGGTGTACCTGGAGTGTCAGGGGGTGTAACAGAGTGTCCGAGGTGTAACTGGGAATGTCAGAGTGTACCAGGGGTGTCAGTGGGTACCTGGGAGTCTCAAAGGTGCCTGGGGAGTATCAGAGGTGTGCCTGGAATATCGAAGGTGTACCTGAGAATATCAGTGGCACAAGTGTCAGAGGTGTGCACAGAGTGTCGGTGCCAGGGGTGTCAGAGATGCCTGGGGTGTCAGGGTGTGCCTGGTGTCAGGAGGTGTGGCAGTGTCAGGGGTGTAACTGGGTGTCTCAGTGGTGTAACTGGGATGTCAGGGGTGTGCCAGATGGTGTCAGTCTCGGTACTTAAGAGTCTCAAGGTGTGCCTGGGAGTATCAGAGGTGTGCCTGGAAATATCAGGTGTACCAAAGATATCAGTGTACCTAAGGTGTCAGAGTGTGCCTGGGAGTGTCGAGTGTTCCTGAGTGTCACAGAAGTGCCTGGGACTATCAGAGGTGTACCTGGCAGAGTCAGAGTGTTCTGGTGGTGTCACAGGAGTGCCTAGAGGTCCGGGGTGTACTTGGGGTGTCAGAGGTGTGACTGGGTGTCTGAGTGGGTGTGGCAGAGATGTGGAGTGTACAGATGGTCAGTCAGTCAGAGTCTCAAGGTGAACCTGGGAGTATCAAAGGTGTACCTGGGGAATATCGAAGTGTGCCTGGGAATATCAGAGTGTACCTGGGGAGTGTCAGAGGTGTTCCCTGGGAGTGTGGAGTGTTCCTAGAATTGTCACAGGGGTAACTGGGATTGTCAGAAGGTGTACCTGGCAATGTCAGAGGTGTACCTGGGAGTGTCATAGATGTACCTGGGGGTGTCAGAGTGTGTCTGGGGGTGTTGGACGTGCCTGGAGTGTCAGAGGTGTACAGGGAATGTCAGAGGAGTGCAGGAGTGTCAGAGGTGTGCCTAGGAGTGTCGGTGTGCAGGGAGTGTGAGATGTGCAAGTGTCAGGTGTGCCTTGATTGTCGGACGTGTACCAGGGTGTCAGAGGTGTACCAGGAATGTCAGTGGTCCAGGAGTGTCACAGGTGCCTGGGACTGTCAGAGTGTGCTAGCAGTGTCGGGAGTGTCCTGGTGGTGTCACAGGAGTGCCTAGGAGTGTCAGAGGTGTGCCTGGGAGTGTCAGGAGTGTAACTGGGTGTCTCGGTGGTGTAACTGGGAATGTCAAAGTGCCAGATAGTGTCAGTCAGTACCTGGGAGTCTCAAGGAGCCTGGGATATCAAGGTGTGCCTGGGAATATCAGTGTACCTGGGAATATCAGGTGTACCTGGGAGTGTCAGAGGTGTTCCTGGAAGTGTCGAGAGTGTTCTGGGAGTGTCACAGGTGTACTGGGATTGTCAGGGTGTGCCTGGCAGTGTCAGAGTGTGCCAAGTGTCATAGATGTATAGAGTGTCAGAGGTGTACCTGGGGTGGACGTGTGCAAGTGTCAGAGGTGTGACAGAGATGTCAGAGTGCTAGGAGTGTCAGAGATGACAAGTGTGTCGGAGGTGTGCCAGAGTGTGAGATGCTGGGGTGTGGTGTGCAGTGTGTCAGATGCCTAGAGTGTCAGAGGTGTACCAGGGGAATGTCGGTGGAGTGCCTGGGGTGTCAGAGGTGTACCTGGGGAGTATCAGAGGTGTGCCTGGGAGTGTCAGAGGTGTGCCTGGTAGTATCAGGGGGTGTAACTGGGGTGTGCAGGTGTAACTGGGAATGTCAGATGTGTACCAGGGGTGTCAGTGGAGTGCCTGGAGTCTCAAGGTGTGCCTGGGTGTCAGGTGTACCAGGGATGTCGAGGTGTGCCTGGGGTGTCAAGGTGTGCCTGGGGTGTCAGCGGTGTGCCTCAGGTGTCAGAGTGTGCCTGGGAGTGTCAGGAGGTGTGCCTGGGGTGTCAGCGGTGTGCCTGGGGTGTCGGAGTTGCCTGGGAGTGTGAGAGTGTGCCTGGGAGTGTCGGGGTGTGCCTGGGGTGTCGGAGGTGTGCCCTGGGGTGTCAGGGGTGTGCCAGGGGTGTCAGGGGTGTGCCTGGGAGTGTCAGCAGTGTACCTGGGAGTGTGAAGTGTACACCAAGTGTCAGAGGTGCCTGGTCTTGTCCGGACGTGTGCCTAGGAGTGTCAGAGGTGTGCCAGGGAATGTCCAGTGGAGTGCCTGGGGAGTGTCAGAGGTGTGCCTGGAATTATCAAGTGTGCCGAGTGTCAGAGGTACCTGGGGTATCAGGGGGTGTAACTGGGAGTGTCGGAGGTGTAACTGGGAATGTCAGATGTGTACCAGGGGAGTGTCCAGTGGAGTACCTGGGTCTCAAATGTGTGCCTAGAAGTATCAGGTGTACCTGGGAATATCAGGTGTGCCTGGGGAGTGTCAAGGTGTACCTGGGGTGGCGGTGTGCCTGGGGAGTGTCAGAAGTGTACCAAGTGTCAGAGGTGTCACCAGGAGTGTCAGCAGTGTACCTGGAAGTGTCAGTATGCCTGGGAGTGTGAGTGTGCCTGGGGTGTCAGGGGTGTGCCTTAGGGGTGTCGAGTGTGCCTGGGGTGTCAGGGTGTGCTTGGGGAGTGTCAGAGGTGTGCCTGGGGTGTCGGCGGTGCCTCAGGAGTGTCTGTGAGGTGTACCGGAGTGTCAGAGGTGTTCCTGGGAGGTCAAGAGGTGCACTTAGGTGTCAGGGTGTGCCTGGGGTATCAGAGGTGTGTCTGGGAGTGTCAGAGGTGTACCGGGAGTGTCAGGTGTAACTGGGGAGTGTTGGAGGTGTGACTGGGGAATGTCAGAGGTGTGCAGGGAGTGTCAGTGGGTACACAGGGGAGTCTCAAAGGTGTACCTGGGGAGTATCAGAGGTGTGCCTGGGAATATCGAGGTGTACCTGAGAATATCGGAAGTGTGCCTGGGTGTCAGAGGTGTGCCTGGGAGTGTCAGTGCAGGGGAGTGTCAGAGGAATGCCTAGGGTGTCAGGGGTGTGCCTGGGAGTGTCAGAGGTGTGCCCAGGGAGTGTCAGGGGTGTAACTGGGTGTCTCAGTGGTGCTTAGGAATGTCAGAGGTGTGCCAGATGGTGTCAGTCGAGTTCCTGGGAGTCTCAAAGGTGAACCTGGGAGTATCAAAGGTGTACCTGGGAATATCGAGGTGTACCTGGGAATATCGGAGGTGTGCCTGGGAGTGTCAGAGGTGTTCCTGGGGAGTGTGGGAGGTGTTCTGGGGTGTCACAGGAGTGCCTGGGATTGTCAGAGGTGTGCCTGGCAGTGTCAAAGGTGTACCTGGAGTGTCATAGATGTGCCTGAGGTGTCAGAGGTGTGTCTGGGAGTGTTGGACGTGTGCCTGGGAGTGTCAGAAGTGTGCCGGGAATGTCAGAGGTGCTTGGGGTGTCAGGGGTGTGCCTGGATGTCAAGTGTGCCAGGGGTGTGAGATGTGCAAGTTGTCGGGTGTTTAGTGTGTCGGACGTGTGACTGGGGTGTCAGGAGGTGTAAGGATGTCAGTGGGTGCGCAAGTGTCAGGTGTGCCTGGGGTATCAGGTGTGCCTGGGTGTCAGAGGTGTGCCTGGTAGTATCAGGTGGCTGGGGTGTGCAGTGTGCACTGGATGTCAGATGTGTGCCAGGTGTCAGTGGGTGCCTGGGGAGTCTCAAGAAGGTGTGCCTGGGAATTATCGGGTGTGCCTGGGAATATCGGAGGTGTGCCTGGGAGTCTCAGGGGTGCCTGGGGTGTCAGCGGTGTGCCTCAGAGTGTCAGAAGTGTGCCAAGATGTCAGAGGTGTACCTGCAAGTGTCGGCGGTGTGCCACCAGAGATGTCGGAGATTTGCAAGTGTGAGAAGTGTGCCTGGGGAGTGTCAGGGGGTGCTGCAGGGTGTCGGAGGTGTTCCAGGGGTGTCAGAGTTGTGGCAGGTTGTCAAGTTGTGCAGGTTGGTGTGGGGTGTGGCAGGTGGGGTGGGGTCAGGTTGGGACTGGGACTAGA
>NW_024744118.1:0-18511 GCF_018991925.1 Homarus americanus | reverse complement strand
GGGTTAGTATGTTATGAACAATGTTGAATTTGGATGATACTGCCCGGTAATAACAGAACAGGAACATTATTGCCAGAATTAACAGAATAGAGGGAATCGTAAGACTTGGTAGTGCAAATTCCCGTGACAGGTAAAATGGCAAGTTATTATTCAAATCAGCAAAATGTGTCTCGTTCAAGAAAGTTAACACTTTTAATTTCTCTGATACTATTTGAATATCCTTGATAGTGAAATTCATTACAGGAAGTGGAATTAAAGCAGACTTGAGTTTTCGATTTAACGCAAAATGCTGATGAGTAGGCAAGGTCCGTAATGTACTACAAGTGATTTCAGAGTAATCAGGAGCCTTGTAATGCCCTTTCACAACTAGCTGCTTAACACCATTTTGGCATTTTAAAATTACAGTAGTGAGATTTGGAAAGAACAAATACTGCACATTGTGAAGGTGAGCGTGGAACACAGTCTTTAGACTAACTGGCCTATAACTGCATTGCGCTAACGCTGTGCGTACATTTGGTTGTATGACTGCCAATTCACATATTCCATCTGCAGCAGGAATAAATGCAAACCTGTAGGCTGGACATACGTGTAGGTGTAGATAAGACGACTTACACCGTGACATTACCTCAGAATCCTCTATTGATAACAATGAATATTCTTCATCTACTAAGAAAAGTTCTTTAGGCCTATCTAGGGTATACAGTGTGTCGTTCACAAACCAGGGGAAGGGTTCTAAATGCCATGCATTAAACTCATGTTGCCCTCGCATAGGAATGTGGATCAGAATTGCATTGTGCGTGAAGGTTGACTCCAACAGTGGGTAATGATATTGAACCTCATTGTCATTGAAAATAGGAGTTAAATGATACTGCAACTTGGCTATTTTTAAAACTTCAAGAAGCGTCTGCACAGGCACAAGCTTCGCGTCCACACGTCCTATCCCGGCATCTACAATGCTGTCTATTAGTTCATTTTTAGAGGTTATAATTTTATGAACTGAAATTTCAGCAGCATGCAAATATTCTGTGAAGTAAAGGAGCCATTCTAACGTCGGGATTGCTTTCTGTAACCTAGTAACAATCCTCGAAACTTGGTTAGACTCCATTATGATTGCATTAACCTTTGATTCTAGAGCAGTAATCGCGTGAAAGGTTTGAGAAATAACACGATTCTGTTGAGATACAGCTTGAACGACAACGTTCATGAAACTATTGTCGAATTCATCGAAGCTGTGCTGAGACCATGAAGAATGTCCAATGCTGATTGTAGTTGGCAGTCGACGTTTTCCATCTGACGCGAAAGTACGAGTTAACTTCTACTCGCAGAACGTAGTTTCATACAATAGTCATTTGGGACATTTGCTTCTGAACAGTCTGTAAGGATGTATCAATCACATTATCATCAACTTGAGGTAAGACATTTATCTGGGTCTTCTTCAGACGATCCGCGTGCACGACATCTGCGATCTGTGCATTAGGCTTCCATATTTTGAATTTGTTGCCTGCTTCTTTTGAGATTATGCGGAATGGACCAGAAAATTTCGCCGAAAGTTTGGAGTTCCTTTCAGGTACCTGTAACATAACAGCGTCCCCAACGTTCAGTGTGATAGGTTTAGCATGTTTATGCTGTTTGATGATCATTTCGGCGCGTGACGCCGCTAGCTGTGATCGTACTTGGTTATGAATTTCTGTAAAGACATGAATTTGTTTTGCCGCAAAATCATCCGTATTATATACCGGGTATGGCGCCTCTGTAAGGATGTCGTAAGGCAGACGTTTATCTGTACCATAGACAATATAGTAGGGTGTTTTGCCCGTAGAGCTATTAACTGACCCATTAATCGACGCTGCAACCTGCGGTAACCAATCCTCCCATGCGTATTGAAAACCATTAACGATTGGACGCAGTATTTCTAGGATTTTACGATTGGTTCTTTCAACAAGGCCATTAGCCTGTGGATGATAAGCTGTCACAAAGTTTGTTTAATTCCATATTGTAAACATATATGCTCTATTAGCTCATTCTTGAACTCTGTTCCATTATCAGAGAGTAGAACTTTAGGCGTAGTATATGGACATATGAGATTCATCACTAATGTATAGGCTACTGCTTCGGCCGTTTTGCTTTTTAGTGGGACCAAGACCACGAACCTGGAAAAATGATCCACACACACTAAGACGTATCCTGATCCCTGATGACTCATTGGGAGTTGTAACACATCAACAGCGACTGTGTCAAACGGACGGTCTGGTGTAGGATATTGTAGAATCGGGGCAGGTGATCCTGTTGATCCTTTATGTTGAGCACATGCCAAACAATTAGCTATGTGTAATTCTATGTCTTTCTTCATCGTGTTCCAGAAATACTTCTTTCGTAAATCCGCTAAGCATTTATCACGACCTTGGTGACCTGCTTGTGGGACATCGTGGAACAATGTCATTACTGCTTTGCGCAACGTGCCAGGTACGACTATTTGAGACACATTACCCTCAGGAGATTTTCTCGTCCTATGGAGTATGTTATGTCGTAATTCAAACTGACTTAAGGGAAGAAATAACTTGGGGAGTTTAACATCCTCGCCCGATTCGAGAGCAAAAATAACAGCTGACCAATATGGGTCGCGTCGTTGCTCATCTTCCAGCTGCGAAAGAGTGAATGCTGATACAGGCATTACTGGTGCTATATTTCTTGACAGAGCGTCGGCGACAACATTCGCCCTCCCAGGTAAATACCTAAATTCGGGGTCAAACTCTTGAATTGTCAGATAAAAGCGTGCTAATCTGCCTGATAAGTTTCTGCCATGGAACAGTTCGGTGACTGCCGCATGATCATCAGCCAAAGATAATCCTGAACTTCCTGGTGCCCACAACATAATTGAAATGTCGCCGAATAACGTGTTTCAGCATCGATTAGTTTGCGACTTGCAAATGCTGTCACTCTAAACTTCCCACGCGTGTCCTCTTGCATGAGCACTGCTCCGACTCCAATTCCGGGAGCGTCAGTACAGAGAGTGAAAGGTTGAGTGTAGTCTGGGAATGCTAGAACCGGGGCATTGGTTAGCGCTGTCTTCAATGCCGTAAAACTTTCCTCGTGTTCAGCATCCTATATAAACACTGCATCTTTTTTTTTTGAGCAACCTCGTTCGGGGCGATGCTAATGTTGCATAGTCCTTGATAAAGGAACGATTATAACCAGATCCGAGGTTGCCACATGATCATTTATAGACGCGGGTTCCATAGCTTTTACCATTAACCAAGGGTGCCCACCGCCGACTACGTCATGACCGCGCGAAATGGATTCCTGATTTTAAAAAACCTTGCATTGAGATTTTATTTGAGTCCCGGTTAGAGAAAGTTTGCCAAACTTACGCCGCAGCAGTTGGACAGAGCGAATCGGCGTCCCAACAGGATCAGGTATTATTAGATCATCCAAATAAGCGCAAGATCAGCCAATTAGTCCGGCAACAGCGATCATTTATATGCGCCTGAAATATGACAGGCGTCCACCATCATCCTTGGACGAGAATACGGGTTATATTAAAAGGATTTTGCGTTCAATGACATGTTCTCAGACATTCAACATACTCCGTGGCGGTTCTGCACCGCGCGCGTTGCATTATATTCTATGTTGGTACGCAACAGGTTGGTTCCTTCCTTTAACGCTATATGATGGATGTTAAATCTGTCTGACCTAGCGTTTCCCCTGGCAAGGCTACTATATGTCTATAGTCGGCAAGCAGCTCTAACAGGCGTGTCTTGCCCTGAGGATGATCGATCACCTTGACATGTGGTGCTATTTGATCTATCCTGGCCAGTCGAGTCTGTTGGCAATTCGCAACAATACCTCGAATTAGGAATTTATTTGGTTGCACTTCGACATTGCTGTGATATCTAGAAAATCACACACATAACATCCTTTCTTTAATTTCTTGATGTGAAATTGTTCCCGCAATCCCGTAGACTTGTGTGTGTGTGTACCACAGTAGACACAGCTGATTCCAAGGTCCGGTGATTGGGTCAATGCTCACAAAAATCCTGAGTACAGCAAACCGCCGCTAATTGTTACACAACGTCATCCACAACACCATACCTCAGAATGCTGAGACCATCTCTCAGACCGGATGTGTCATCATCACTAGGGTGGGTGCTGGGTGCTGGTAACTGGGGGTTGTTCACGCCATACGAAAGAATTTTGTTGACAGGATGTTGATTGATGAGTAGTCACAACAACTGCAGTCACGTCCTGTCACACCCTGGGCAGTGAACGAATCATTTGCAGAAACTAATGTTCACTTTAGCTCACAGGATTTTTGCGTTGGTGAATTCCTCATTCTGGTAATGGAGAGTACTCTTCAACATTGCAGGTACTATCTTCCAACTCTTGTTGCTGTAATCACGCTGGGAAGGTGTGTGGTTGAGGTCGCGAGATATCTCTGACGCATGATCCGCCTTCCTCTTAATAGGATTGGTAGACAACACCTTCGTCCTAGCGGTGAGCATAGGTTCAGAATGACTCATTGCTGTGTAGGAAACACCTTTAAACGTAACACTATTATTACGTGGATGAACATCTATCATGTTCTTTCGAAGAGTTGGTAGACCAAGTAACCCGTCAGCTGGCAAATTGAACTGCTGAACTATATAAAAGTCCGCGGAGAAGGGAGAACCACGTCTTGAGAATCTGAGTGGTAACATCACCATTCCTTTGATGCTCAGTTGAGTACCTGAAACTCCTTCGAGCTCAGCGTTACTAAGCCTCCATTTGAATTTGCGGTGAGGGAATTTACGTTGTAACTCGTGATATGATGTCAAGGCCAATACATTAGCGCAAGCACCTGTGTCTATATCAAGAGCCAATCTGGTATTATCCACTCTCACCGGTACTGACAACACTTCCACTTTTCTAAGCGCCGCTATAGAAGTGTTGTAAGGAGGGGCGGGAATTTCCCTATCTATCCCTCTCCTTGGTGTAGTGTGCGCTGGTCTTCCCCCGATGACTTTTCCTGGGGACGTTTCTGCTTGCGCCTATACGACACCTCCGTTTCACTTAGGTCCACTCCCCTAGCTTTTATTAGTATATCGCACTCATGTGAACTATGAGATGTCGATTTGTGAAGAGCGCACCATTTGCGCGCTGTCTGGGTAGGAGGAGGAGGTGCTGCTTTAGCTCCCTCTCTGTTTGACCTTGAGAATGGCTTTGCACCGGGTGTGGCTTTGTTTTCACTATTACCTCGGGGCTGAAAACAATCTTCCATTACGTGGCCACGTTTATTACAATGTGCGCATCGTAACGATGTTTTCTGTTTATATGTTAGGCGGGGAGGAGCGATCGGAGCTAAGTGTGTCGCGTAAGGAGTCTGGGAGTGAGGCATCTGTGGCATCTGTGACGGCTGGCCCAGCTGTGACCTACCCCCAATAATCCCAATTAGCGTTCGCTTGAACTTTTCATAGTCAGGGCTTTGTAAACCAAACGCATTTAAACGACTGCCTGCATAGGAATCCTGCGTTATATGGGAACGTACATATGCTTTCTTTTCTTCGTCAGTCGTTATGTGACTATTGCGCATGCTATCTTCACATGCACGAATAAAATGTGCGACCCTATAATCGTCTTGTCCCGTGAAATTTCGAACATTCGCCGCGCTGCATGATATTAATAACAGTATCAGCTGTAGGTGTGTTAGTAGGGTGTGAGGGTTAGAAGATGCCATTTTAGTGTTATTAAGCGATTTAGTATTCTTACTCTTAACAGAAGGCTGGGTTAATAAGGTTGTTACCGATTTAGCAACAGACACACTATCACCTGTAACAGGGGTAACTGCTTTAGTATACTTAGGTGAGGTACTATAGTGATTACCAGACCGTAGGGTACGACGGTTTAAGTCGTCAAATGATTCGTCTATAACTTTCTCACTACTTCCTACCGACTCATTTAACTGTGTTCCATACTCAAAATCTATGTCAGTCTGGGCTTGATTATTGATGAGTTGGTTATCAGCAAACAGTTGCGCTAGGCGTTCGATTTCATCTACATTAGACATGGGAAACTTAGAAATTATCTATTAGCCCCCTTGGGTCAATGAATACTTAACAGTAAGCAGATCACTTGCCTCTCATTTACAAGACAAATGAATATGAATTGTAGTTAATTTTTAAACTATCAATAAGAAGACAGACACTTACAAACCACTGTAAATTATAGGATTTCAATACATTAATCTTACATTCGACACTTTATCATTGAAATAATCCTATCCGACGAACCTATCGGTGTGAAGATATCTCTCGAACGTGTTCATGTGTGTAAAACTATGTAATTTAAATACCTATTTATACAGAGTACGTCTGTATAGAAAATGTGATCCTTCAAGAGTTCTGAGTGGAGTGGTGGGTGTTGCCTCTTCCTAGGATGCGTGCGCTGCTGCTGGTTTCCTTGGCAACGAGATGACGCTTCTGCTTTGGTGAGAGACGAGTCCACTTGATTTAGGTGAGTTCTTCCTCCGGCGATCAGAAAACTGATGATTGGTTATCACACTGGTGGTTCGCTGGCGAAAACTGCCGTGTGCCAATTCTTTCACAGTCCACGTATATATGGAGATCTGTATGATGACACCGGAATTCGTAATTCGCGCTGACGACACAACAATACTGCTCAGCTGCTAGTGAAATACCAATTGAATTCCAGGTTACGAAACTGTTGTTCAACACTGCAACACTGTAATGTCTAGGGAATGCTGAGTGGAGTCTATCTCAACCGGCTCAATCTGGATATATACCAACAGGCTGTAATATTTGTATAATACGAATTCTGCACGTATTTGTATGTGACAGAGATAAGGAGCGCTCACTACATATCGTCTCAATACGGGATATAGTTTTAAACACTCGGATTATGTAACGCGTCACTGCTGTGTGGTTTCTTGTTTTTCACAAGACACAGACGGATGATACGACTACCAGTTTGAAGAATCCGTACACACCGCTTGCCACCTATATGAATCGGCTGCTTGTCCAATTAACCAGTCCGTTCACACATATTTATATTTGGGTTTTAAGTAACGAAACCCAAACGGTAGTTCCTTTGTTTTATTATAAAAGGTTGTAGATATAATTCCTGAGTATATATCAACCGTAAGTCTCACTGTCTAGGAGTGAATGAGAAAGGGACGGCGTTTATGTATGTTTATGTATGATAAACGTTTGGTCACGTCCTTTCGATATGAGTTGAGGTGAGCTACTGAAGCTTAGGGGCATCGCAGTGCGTGCTTACAGGAATGCTGAGCTATGGGTCTCGCCCTCTTGGGTAAGTTGCCCGCTCACGTGTCCATCTCATGTCTTACTCATCGACAGTGGAAAGTTACAGGGTGGTGAATCTGAATATAATATCAGATGTATTGACCCATTTATATAATACATTCTGTTGATGAGACAGGGGCCTATTACGATACCTGGGGGGGGGGCTTAAGTATAATATATACTCTTATATAATAATGTTGATGCTATAATACACTGGCAGTCATAGTACAGTACATGTGTTGCCTTTATTGAGTTGAGTTTTGTATTTTTAGAAAAAGAGAGAAATCTGAGCAACATAATATGGAGACAGAGAGAGAGAGAGAGAGAGAGTGTATTACATTGCCACACCTGATTCCTTCCTGGTGTATATTTTTACCACCTCTGGTACAACTGTGTCTCTTGCCGATCTATTTTGCACTGTCGCTTCCTGCCTTTCATCTTCCACCTTTCATCTTCTCCTTCATCTTCTTCTCCCCATCGTCTTTCTCCTCCATCTTACCCCTTCATCTTCCCTCCCTTCTTCCTCCCTTCCATCTCCCCCATTCATTTCTTCCCCCTTCATCTTCCTTTCCCCTATATTTTACCCCTCCATCTTCCCTCCTTTTACCTTCCTCCTTCGGTCTTCTCCTTTCTTTTCCACCAATCTCCTTACCTTCCACTGCTGTCTTAGTCCATTACTGTTTTTAGAAATTTAGTTTTTTCAAGGATTTCGATATTTCATTCACTTACAATTCTTTTTTGTTTTAATTTCATTTTCTCACTCCTGATTCAAGTGATTCAAGAGATGCAGATAATTTGAAATATCCAGCCCTTATAATGTCTTTAGTGCCTCTTAAACTTGGGTAAATATTATTCCATTAAGTTTATAAACAAATACACGACTCAGACACGTTGGTATTATAATCACAAAGCAAAGATATCGAGAAGTCGTGACGCTTCATCTGTACAACCAGTTGAGAATAAACTTTCCTTCTCTAAAAGTTACAAGAAATGAGGGAGAGTTTCTCGCCAGGGGGCGCAGCGCTGTGAGAGAAGAATTAAATAAGCCTGATTAGCTAAGAAGACGACCAGGGTTAAGAAATGGTCCGTCTTGAGGATGTGGTTCAGGAGGTGAGGTGAAGATATAAACCTCGAAGACGTCATAAAACACAGAGATGACACTATTTCTAACCTTCCCAAGTCTCTGGTGGGTAGCAGGTGATCACCAACATGAAATACACCAACATGAAATACACCAACATGAAATACACCAACATGAAATACACCAACATGAAATGCGCCAAAATGAAATAGAAGATGCCAAGTGAGGTTGATTATGACTCAGACAGTAACCATAGCAGGACCTAAAAACAGCCAAGACTGTTCTAAAATGAGAACTTAAATTATAATTTCTGCCCAAGAGTGCGAGTGAGTGAACTTTAATTTCCATTATAGTACAGTATAAAACTTGAATGAGTTTATCTTCAACGTGATCTTAAATTTTCGTGGGTGAATTTTTTCATTGGATAATTAAGTCTTTGAGAATAACATTTTAAGGCGGCCATTTAGTGTCATCATGCTGTAAGATGTAGATACGCTCCAAAAAGTATGTTTACGATTTTGTGTTAGACGATATGACACAACAGACAAAGGATTTTGACGACCCTACCGAGACAACAGGAGTCACAGTGTTCATTTTGAAATTCATCGGTCTCCTCCATAAAGGCACTTTTGGAGTGTTTGTTTACAACTCCTAGTGGTTAATGTGATGCAGCAGTGTACAGCTCATAGTCCATAAGGTGTTTCTTAGGCCAGACCCTTGAGAGTACAGTGGGTGGCTACACTACTCACCTGCCTTACACTCTCCCTGATGCTTTTGTTAGATGTTGAAACAGGAACTGTGGATCAACATGTACAGCTTCTCCTTTTACTTTCACACAAACAATAGATTTAACATGTTGCCTAAGTACTTTGATGAAACAATAAGCACAAATGTGTTATCGTCATGATCCGCCTTATGTGATTATATTGCCAGTTGATGTGGGCCCGACCTTGTTTTGACACACTGACTGGCCTCGTGTTAATTTATTCTCACTTAACATACTTTTTTCGTACCTGAACTCCTCGACCGAACGCTCTTAAAGTTTGTAGAGAAGTTGAAACGGGTCTTATTGATATTCGTGTAGGCAGATTGATAGAGGTCCCAGCAATAAGAGAGTACAGCCGGGTCCTGCTGGAGACACTGAACACATTTCAGTTATTACATCTGGAAATACACGATCACTCACCAAAGAAAACGAAGACAATTTTACCAACTAATATAGTCGAGGTTCTGTAGATATGGGCCACAGCTCACGTACGGTCGCTATCTGATCTTCTCGACCAGTGTAACAAGAAAGATCTTTACAAACACTATAATATGTAGTCAACGTGCAGTGACTTAGTAATAACTTATTGCTCCTTTGATTCAAGTGTTCGACAACAAGCCGAATATGTTCCCTCTGTTCCTTTGACTATCTTGTGTGTACGATCTTGTGGACTGGGGCGTGATCACGATCAATGGTTGTCCCACTCACTCACTCACTAGGTTTCCTGCCATCTCTTACCCATGAAATTAGATTAAATCTGCCCTGTCGTATCCTTTTTACCTATCCTACCCCCCCTTGTCTCTATTAACCTTAATATATCATCACTCTCTCTCTCCCCTACTCTCCTTCCCTGCTTCCTCTACCACTGTCTCCACCTCCTCTTTCCTTCCCCTTCCACAATTATTATATCCTCATATCTATGTCTGTCATTCTCTTTATCTGTTCCTACTTCTTTCACTATATCTCTCTATCCCCTCAGCCTAAATCACAATGGCTACAAGAACGAGAGCTTGTGTTGGTAAAAGAGGAATTTTTGAACACCATGACAAATGTATATTTTTTGGTGACTTAGGGAGAACGTGTGGGGTGATTAGTGTAGAAGAGGAGATTGTCACACCCTTCTACCCAGTTTTGTTAGTCTCTTATGCCCCACCCTGCCAGTCCTCATACCCTACCCTTCTAGTTCCTCATACCCTACCCTGTTAGTACCTCA
Organism: Homarus americanus; assembly: GCF_018991925.1. NCBI lineage: Eukaryota > Metazoa > Arthropoda > Malacostraca > Decapoda > Nephropidae > Homarus > Homarus americanus. Next base: position 8,156 of record NW_024744118.1, on the reverse strand, counting down.
TACCCTACCCTGTTAATCCCTCATACCCTACCATTCCAGTCCCTCATATTCCACCCTACCAGATCCTCATACCTCACCCTTCCAGCCTGTTTTTGTGTCCCAACCAAATTAAGTTCTGTAAAAATCTACCTGATGTCTTTCGCCTTCCCTTACCATCATCTCCCAATTGGTTGTCTTGTAAATAGTAGATCGATGCCCTGGAGTCTCTGGTAGTTTCAATAAGTCTGGAGCCCAACTCATTAAGGAACTTCAGGGTGCTGTCATGCTGGGGAGGGAGGGAGAGGGAGCTGCATTATGCTGTCATGCAGGGGAGGGAGGGAGAGGGAGCTGCATTATGTTGTCATGCTGGGGAGGGAGGGAGAGGGAGCTGCATAATGTTGTCATGCTGGGGAGGGAGGGAGAGGGAGCTGCATTATACTGTCATGCTGAGGAGGAAGGGAGGGAGAGGGAGCTGCATTATGCTGTCATGCTGGGGAGGGAGGGAGGGAGAGGAGCTGCATTATGCTGTCATGCTGTGGGAGAGAGGAGCCACATGCTGTCATGCTGGGAGGGGGAGGGAGAGGAACTGCATTATGCTGTCATGCTGGGGAGGGAGGGAGAGCGAGTTGCATAATGTTGTCATGCTGGGCAAGGAGGGAGAGGGAGCTGCATTATGCTGTCATGCTGGCGAGGGAGGGAGAGGGAGCTGCATTATGATGTCATGCTGGGAAGGGAGGGAGAGGAAGCTGCATTATGCTGTCATGCTCGGGAAGGAGGGAGAGGGAACTGCATTATGCTGTCAAGCTGGGGATGGAGGGAGAGGGAGCTGCATTATGCTGTCATGCTTGGGAGAGAGGGAGAGGGAGCTGCATTATGCTGTCATGCTGGGGAGGGAGGGAGAGGGAGCTGCATTATGCTGTCATGCTGGGGAGGGAGGGAGAGGGAGCTGCATTATGCTGTCATGCTGGGGGGGAGGGAGGGAGAGGAGCTGCATTATGCTGTCAAGCTGGGAAGGAGGAGAGTGGGAGCTGCATTAGTGCTGTCATGCTGGGAGAGAGAGGGAGAGGAAGCGTATTGTTGTCATGCTGGGGAGGGATGGAGAGGAGCTGCATTTGCTGGGTCATGCTGGGGAGAGAGGGGAGAGGGGAGCTGCATTATGCTGTCATGTTGGGGAGTGATGGAGAGGGGAGCTGCATTATGCTGTCATGCTGGGGGAGGGAGGGGGAGAGGGAGCTGCATTATGCTGTCATGCTGGGGAGGGAGGGAGGGAGAGGGCGCTGCATTATGCTGTCATGTTGGGAAGGAGGGAGGGAGCTGCATTATGCTGGGCCATGCTCGGGAAGGAGGGGAGAGGGAGCTGCATTATGCTGTCATGCTGGGGAGAGAGGGAGAGGGAGCTGCATTATGCTGTCATGCTGGGGAGGGAGGGAGAGGGAACTGCATTATGCTGTCATGCTGGGGAGGGAGGGAGAGCGAGTTGCATAATGTTGTCATGCTGGGGAGGGAGGGAGAGGGAGCTGCATTATGCTGTCATGCTGGGGAGGGAGGGAGAGGGAGCTGCATTATGCTGTCATGCTGGGGAGGGAGGGAGAGGGAGCTGCATAATGTTGTCATGCTGGGGAGGGAGGGAGAGGGAGCTGCATTATGTTGACATGCTGGGGAGGGAGGGAGAGGAGGTCGCATTATGCTGCATGCTGCAATAATATGATGCAGCATAACTCCAGCAGTCTCGCTACAGCTTTATATGTATGGATGATAACACAGTAGACTGCTTACTGTGATAAACTTATACAGTCGAATGAAAACCCGAGAGACTACTCAATATTAGTCCTTTCATTATACTCTAATATTATCATTGTCACGGACACAAGAATTCAATGGATCTAAGTAACGAAAATAAGGATATAATTTAAGTTGTTGTCAAAGACTTTCATATGATTATTGTTTATAACTGAAGGTGTTGGAACTATTTTATCACAACAAAGAAATATAATGCAGTAAAACATGGACAGTGACGAAGTACAATAAAGAACAAACACAAACTGTGACATAGAGAACATCCAAGATACAGGAAGACAAACAATAGTAAAATGACAAGGACAGTCATGAGGACACTGAAGGTGAAACTAACAAAAGATACCTGGAGGAGTTGTTATAAATATTGATTTATGTTTTTAACTTTTGTACTTTTTTGAAGATTTTGTTTTCTCCATAATACAAAAATATCGGTTAATATTCGTTTTTATTCCAATAGGTATTTGGCATTTTTTTACCATTATCACTAGGATTATTTTCAGGTTAGGTCAGGTGAGGTCAGGTAAGGTAGGTTAAAGAATACCAAAATACAAAAAAAAAAATATATCTACCAATTGGGGAAATTGGGATGAAAAATTTTTTTTACCCAATTTTCTCCAAGAGGTGTAAGATGATCTTGCAGCTTCATACAAATTCACTAAACAACAATAATAATCCAAGAGTTAGTAAGGCATCACCTGGTCATGTTAAGCCCACCTGGTGAAGATAAACATGTTGGTAATGTTTGTATCGTGACTGAATCACCTCACACAGCAGCCCTGAGGCTTTAGGCCACTGACTTAAGTGCTTACATTATACAAAATAACGCTCTGTAATGGCCGATGATGCTGTTTTGGTTGTCTAATTGTAGTTTCCAACACGGTAATTACAGCAGGTATCTTTTTATTATCCTGCCATTAAAATAATTAAGTGAATTTATAGACTTACGCAACATCATGAAAGTATAAACCGACGAATTAAAATTAAATAATTATCTTATAAAACAACTAATCTATTTAATTTTCCTTTGAGAGTTAAAGGGATAAAATACACACTAACTGGAGTCTAACTAACCTGGTGTGACTCCTCTCCGCCCCACCAACACATAATCATCCACTCCAGGTAACCTTACACCGCCTAATGGAGCCAAACCTAATAGAATCACACCGAACTTATCCAAATAAACTTTTCAGTGGGTAACCTTGACTCTACCACACCTTGGCTTTAGACGCTAGTATAAGTCTGGCTGGAGGGACCGTAGTCATTATAAGGGAAGCGTTTTAATAATAGCTATTACCTGCCTCCCGTTAACACTAATGAAATGTTCCTAAAATTAAACAAACTACAATTAAATAAAAATCCTTTTGAATATTTACATAATTTACTGGAGTGTTTTATTATGTTAGTGTGGGGGGCGTTTGTTGTGGCCGGGACTCCTCTTCAGATAATATAAATACAGATAATGTTGTTTTAATAAGTAATCTCTTAATGAAAATGTAGAGAAAATTGGTCAACAAATCTTAACAGTTATCCTGATTTCTTAAAGAACAATAGAGGAATAAGAAGAGGAGGAGGAGGGAAAGAAAAGAAAGCATAAAGAAAACAATATAACAAAGATGAACAACAGAGAAAAAATGAAGAGTAAGATGAAAGAAACTTAGACTGATCAAAAAGACGTATAACAATCTGATTAAAACTAATCACTATACTAGATCAGATCAGATCAGATCAAGGTTAGGTTAGTTTTGGTTAGATAAGGTCAGGTTAGGCTAGGCTAGGCTAGGCTAGGCTAGGCTAGACTTGTTTTACACAAGGTTAGGTTAGGTTAGGTTAGGTCAGGTTAGACTAGGCTAGCCTAGGCCAAGGTGGGTGGAGCGTTGCTGACGTCAGCAGGCAGACTTCCTCGCCTACCTCTCACCTCTTATAAACAGAACATTTTATGGTTCTATATACTGTACTTTGTTATCTCAGTATCTCACATAGAAAATAATACTAATAGAGAGTTTAATCTTGCATATAACTTTAGCTAAGGACACCAGTCAGTGTGGTGGGTGATACACAGAAGGAAAGGTTAAAAGAAAAACAATGTATTTCAGTTATAGTCTTGTATTTAAATAACTGCAGCTTAAGATAGGGTAATGATGACTATATATGCAGTTGCCTACAGGAGTTCTTTTCCTCCCTGTTTGTCCATTATACTAATAATGTAGACATGAGGTGACAGGAGTTATGACTTCATATGATAAGTGTTACAGCCACTGACAACAGATTATCAGATTATGGGTGGTGGGGGGGGTGGGGGGGCAGTTAGAGCAGGTGATCACAGGTGCTGCCTTTGCCTCCAGGTGTGAGTGATGTGACAGGAATTATGACCTCACAAGACAAGTGTTACCTTCACTGACACTTGTTTCATCAAAAGATTAAACACGTAGACGTTTACAGTCATCCATAGACTCACATTTATGGTACAACAGTTGCAGAAGTGCATGCAACACACCTGGTTCCACATTGAGCTGAGAATCCAACGATGCAGTGTACTGATAGATGGGAAACGAAATTGACTTCTATCAGGCAAGTAGTGATAAGCTTTCGGGTTTAAGCTGCGAAAGGTCAGTACTCGACTGATATCCTCCTCATACCAGTATATTACAGGGACACCAGTTAAGAGCAAAATCACTTGGGAAGAGAAAAAAACTACTAAAAACATCATTAGTCGCAGCAGTAGCCTTGATAAAAGTATTTTCTCTTTGGTCTTGCAAATAAATCCTCTCCTTCTCCCATCCTTTTTTTTTTCTCAGTGAGAGGAACATCTCTCTCCCTCCTTACATCATCCAGTTCACGTTGTAAATCCACAGTGATCAGAACTGGTCTCTCTTCCTCTGACTTGTCTGCTACTATTAATGTTCCTATGTCCAATAGGGCACAGAGAGAGAGAGAGAGAGAGAGAGAGAGAGAGAGAGAGAGAGAATTGTAACTATGTACAATTGCCTACAGGATAACCTTTCCTCCCTGTTGTGTTCATTATATTAATAATGTAGACATTAGGTGAGGTTCTTAGATTAGACTTTTTGTGCAAGAGATAGGAAACGTAGGACTTAGGTGTGTTCTCCTGTGGCTGGGATAGGGCATGTAGCTGAGAGGATAGATAGAGTCTTGTCAGGGGAAGTACCAATCCGGTAGTGTGTCTTAGAGTAGGAGGCAACGACATAGGAAAGGTTAGGAGTGAGGAACTTTTCAGCAGGTATAGGGAGGCATTAGGGAAGATTAGTGATAGGGTAGGGAACCCAATAGTATGTGGTGTCTCGTCTAGAAGAGGAGTTGGCGGTGAAAGGCTGTCCAAGGCAATTGCTATAAATTGACGACTGGAATAAAAAAAAACATTGTGTAAGCAATGGTTGGGCGTTCATTGATAACTGGCGACGATTCTACGGCAACGACTACCTGTACAGTCGTGACGGGGTACACTTGTCTGGAGCGTGAAATTGTCACTCCGAAGGGGAAGTTTCGCCAGTAGATAGAGGGGAGTATAATTGGTTACTCAGAACAAGGGCTAAAACAGGACCAGGGAAGGGTAGGTTTAAATGTGTACTATACAAACAGTAGGAGCATTAGAAATAAAATAGACTTGCTGAGAGCGGTTGTATGTACTGAGAATGTAGACGTCATAGTAGCCACCTAAACCTGGATGAATCTGGCGAGCAAGAACTTTTATCTGAGTAACACAAAGAAGGGTACAACCTTTTTCACAAGGACAGGGAAGGTAGGAAGGGGGGAGGAGTTGCACTCTTCGTCAGAGATACATTAAAATGGTGCATTAATAATACAATAAAGGGTGAAATAGGAACTGAGTCTGTATGGGTAGAAATGGCAGAAAGAAGCGAAAACTAATTATGGGAGTGATTTACCGGCCCTCAAGTCTTGGGAAAGAAGCAACTCAGCCCATATGGCAGGAAATGAGTAGGGCAGCAATATACAACAACCTATGCATTATGGGGGATTTCAACTTCAGAAATATTGACTGGGACAACATTGTAGGTGACTATGAATCTGAAGACTTCCTAGACGCAGTACAGGACAATTTTTTGAATCAACTAATTACAGAACCTACTAGAGGTGACAATATATTAGACCTAGTATGAACAAATAAAGAAAATATTATCAGAGATATCACAATAGGGGAAGAACTTGGGAACAGTGATCACAGAGAAATCAGGTTTACCTTAAATTTGGAAAGGAAAAATAATGAAAATATGGTCAGAGTCCCAGACTTTCCATCGGCGGATTATGAGGGGTTAAGAAGGTACCTAGGCTTAGTTTAGAGTGTGTTGTATACACAATGTCCCGAGAAAGCAGTCATGATTATAAGAACCAATTTCGTCTTTCACTGCTTTTGAAGGCTATTGACTTAAGGGGAGGGGGGGGTGAGAGGCGTGGCCTAGAATGGCGGACAGGTGTAAAGCTTGTCATTAATTAATAAAGAGCTTGTAAGCTGGTAAGATTAATTCGTCGAGGAATACGTCTCCTTTGTGAGTCAGCTTATTCACAACTTGATAACTCCGTTAAGCGCGATGTTTCCAGAAGTTGCTAACCATGTTAACAAGTTTAGCTAAGACGGTGACTATCGTGAAAGACTTTGGCTTCTCCTCGATAAAAAAAGTCAACTTGTTATCTCAGCGTTCATGTAGAGCGGGGAATCATTAGTTTAGGCACAGCCGGTGTTTCGCATAGTGTATGTGTCTTAATATTGGCATAGTTTATGTGAGTATATGTTTGTTAGCATAGCATGTGTGTCTCAGTGTTGACATGCCGAGTATATCTCAGTTTTAGCATAGCGTGTGTAGTGCATTCCAGAGGCAGGCGAAGATTTACACCCTCAACTGACTGGGTTTCGTGTGTATTCCACTACAACAACGAGCATTGCCCAGCGTGCTTGTTCAGTTTACCTTCATCGCTCTTTAATACGTGGGAACAACACAAGAGGCGGTTTTCTGTACAGTCTTACAACACCAGTGACGATCAATCCTGTGTCGTCCAGGGCAGAGTTGGATCCTGACATCAATTATACAGACATTCCACTCCACCACTTCTATTTATCTCATTCCACTCTTAGGTAAGGTGGATCAAAGGGTATAGAAATCTAGAAGGGTGAAATAACATTGGTGGAAAGCTAGAGTGGAAACCGACAGGAAAATACCTCCTCCTCCCCACAAAAATATTTAACACACGGGTAGAAAAATCAACACACATTGTATATATCCTGACTTTACACATGTAGTATACCAAGTGAATCTATAACACCCACGGAGATTCACAACACTTCAAACTAAACTATCTTACAAAGCCTAACGTGTCCTTAATTAGATCAGGTTGGGTATAGTGATTCTATTTCATCAGGTGAGGGTTGGGAAGCCTTGTGTTCTCCCGTTAAAGGACCAGCTTGTTACCTATGCCTTTAAACCTTTTTTTAAAACACAATTACGATTAGATTAGGTTAGGTTAGGTTAGGATAGGTTATGTTAGATTGGGTGAAGTATGGTTAATCCGTGAATTAAAACAAAATTTTTTAATCTTCGTTTCGTTAATCTGACAATTTATTTTCGTGGGAGTATCAACAGCAAGAAGCACCAGGGTTGTATGCAGAGATGGGGGCTCCAAGCATAATGAATTAACGAGCTTCAAACACTAAACAACCTTGAATGACAGACCACAAACGACACAATCTCTTCCCCTGATAACACCAATTACTAGAAAAAAAAATATACCAGATTAAACTCTTCTTATACACAGGAAGAGCCAAGAGTGTTAAAAGGAAGTTAGTTTGATTTTCTATAATATCAGTAATATCGATTCTAACATTACAAAGTTGTTTATCCGTCAAAGACTTTTTATGCATTTTAATAATTCTATATTTATTCCCCGATATCCTGAGTATGTCCATTCGTGTGTTCGTTTCCGTGTATGATCATGTGTTATTGTGTTCGTGTGTCGTCCGTAGGTTCGTGTGTTCATCTTTCTAGGAAGGAAGTTTAACCCTGACAGCTTGAATAAACGACCCTGGCCAAACTCTGTACCTGACATGACCCAACCTAACCTAAACACAATTTAAACTAAACTGAACACGACTAAACCATGCTGCTATCTATCTAAATTTTGTCAAGCTCAAATAATCCTTGTCACCACTGTCATACACCCACCAACCCACAGTCATACACCCATCAACCTACAGTCATACACCCATCAACCCACAGTCATACACCCACCAACCCACAGTCATACACCCACCAACCCAGTCATACACCCATCAACCTACAGTCATACACCCACCAACCCACAGTCATACACCCACCAACCCACAGTCATACAGCCACCAACCCACAGTCATA
>NW_024744117.1:0-20372 GCF_018991925.1 Homarus americanus | reverse complement strand
CACCCTCAAAAGTGTATTCGTCCTGCGGTCCCCCCTGTAACTGTTCACCTCCCTCCCAGGAGATTGTGAACACGAAAGGGGGTCGGAGCAAACCCTCCCCAGCCGAGTCTTTCCAGGAAAACCGTGATCGTGCGGGTCCACCTGGAAAGAGGGTCGCAATCCTTATCCTTCCCAAATAGGCACACTTAGCTCACGTCTATAAGTGAGCAGTCACATACACTAGGAAGTAGGCTTCCCCAATCGGGGCTCCGTGAGAGAAGCTCAGGAACCACTCTACGACCACCAGCTAGTGGGGAGTGCTGTAATTCCTTTGCTGTTTACTCAACCGGAATAGGTAGGATCTAAAACAACAACAACAACAACAACAACAACAACAACAACCCGGTTATGGAGCGCGTACGCCCTCCTAACCGCGATCCCCGCCTGAACCGCCAACCTGACGACCCGAACCACGACAGGCTTCGCACAGAGAAAGCAGACCAGTTACGCGCCTTCAACGAAGCCCTGAAAAGCAGGAACTCTGCCACCACCTCCAACAACTCCACCACCACCACCACCTCCACCACCACCACCACTGCTACCGCTACTGAGGACAACTGGACGAAGGTAGAAAATAAGAAACGCCGACGTGCCCTTTCGGGAAACGATTGCCGTCAAGCAGCCCCCAAGGCACCCATCACCACCACCAGCTCACCTCCAACGACACTGCCAAAATTCCGGATCACGAAAACGGACGCAAAAACAACATATGCCGCCGTCACAGAGATGGAAAAGCAAAACCCACTGGCCAAGTTCTCAGTGCGGCCCAACCTAAAGGGGGAGATGATCGTTCACCCCAAAGACAAGAACTCCGCCACCACCCTCGACACTTACCTACAAAACACCACCACCATTACTTCAACCAAGCTAGACCCCGCCCAGAAACTGATGAAGTCGGTAGTCCTCCGGTACCCAAAGGAACTACCTCTCGAACCCCTGGAGAACCACCCAAAGATCCTAAAAGCCGAGAGATGCTCTCCCCTGTCCGACAAGACGGCCACCACGAAACAAGTCCTCATAACGCACTACGGCTCACCCCCCAGCACCATAGACCTCAAAACCTGGGGGATCTACGAAGTGAGGCCCTTCGTCCCAGAGCCCCTGCGATGCTTCAGATGCCAGAAATACGGGCACCATCAGACAAGGTGCACGTACAGGGAAATCTGCGCAGTCTGCGCACAGAAGCACGGCACACAGTCCTGCCTCACCAAGCTGAAAAATGGGGAAAAAATTGCCCCCAAGTGTGCCAACTGCGGGGGCAAACACCACGCCTGGAATCCTGGATGCTCCGAGAGAACAAAGAGGGTCCAGGCAAACCGACCAGCAGCAAGACCGGCCCCCACCGCCTACACACCAGCCCCACCAAGTACCTTCGTGTGGGGAACCCAAAGGCCCAAAAAATTAAGACAACCTCCTCAGCCAGTCAACACCCAGAGTGCAGCCCAGTTTCCGGGCCTCACTACAGCCACACCTCAGCCACCCAAGCAGCAGACAACGACAACCACGAGAAAGACAAAAGAAGCACACACCAAGGCACCAGGAGGAATGATACACATATCAGACCTAGCCAAGGTACTAACATCCTTCGCGGAGGGCCTAGCCGGACTACTGGGCCACAAGATCCAACCCACACAGCTCCAAATACTCATGGGGAGCGTCCTCGGGCAAGTCGCCACAGCTCCAGCCACCCCAGTGGAGGAAGCCACGCCGGTCCGCACACGAGTAACAGCCGAGGTACACTCTACACCGAAGAAGGCCACCAGAGAACCCAAGACACCGACAGCTCCCAAGATACCGACAGCTCCCAGAAAGAAACTGGACGTTTCAACTCCCCTGAACCGAACCACGGCCCAGAAGGCAAAAACCACAGAACACGAAGACATGGACCTGATTCAGTTGGAATCGAACTTGGACATCTCCATCGAGGACCACCAGAAGTCCCTGATGATACAGTGGTGGAAAACGTCAGCACCCTGAACATCCTAACATGGAATGCTCAGGGCATCAAAAACAAGAAACACCTCCTACAAGAAGCAGCAGCCAAGGACAAGCTTGACATCATACTCCTACAAGAAACACTTCTACAAGAACACCACTGTTTCAAATTCAGCGGTTACAAGACATACAGGAGGCATTTCACGCAGGCGTCAACAAGAGGATGTATGATCTTGGTCAAGTCAAGCATACCCTCCGCCGATGTCACGCAGCAATTTCCATGTGGGGAAAAACATCGAGACACAGGCCGTCAAAGTAACCCTCCAAGAACGGGAATTAACTGTTCACAACATCTACAAGAACCCAAGGGGCTCGCTGGAGGTTACTCAATTATTTGCTTCGGCCGCTGACCACGCCACACTCATAGGAGGGGATTTCAACGCACATCATCCCTTCCTAAGCTCGGCAAGCCCCACAAATGAAGACGGCCTACACCTATACACCACCTTTCAAGATACACCCGAGATCTGCCTCCTGAACACCGGAGAGCCCACCCACACTAGGGGAGGAAGGCTAGATCTAACCTTCGTCTCCAGTGCACTACAGCCTTCGGCCTCCTGGCAGATACACCCCACGCTGACCAGTGACCACTTCGCCACCCCAACAACGCTGAAGGTGAACAAACTCCCCACTCCACCCCCCCCGAGATGGAGATACAACACTCAAAAGGCAGACTGGGGACTCTGCAAGAAACACCTGGCTAAGTGGCGCGAAAAATCACAGCCGGCCGGCGCAGCACCCGCGGATGAGACAACCCTCCACCACCAATTGGTCGAGGCGTTTCACCTAGCGGCAGAAGAGGCTATCCCAAAAACAAAACCCACATCAAGACAGTACAATGATTACTGGTACTACTGTCCCAGGGTGAAAGAACTCAACCACAGAGTGAATATGGCCCGAAGAAACTACAGGAGACATCCCACGGCAACAAACAGACATCTCCTGCAAGTCATAGTCAAGGATACCAGGGAAGAGAAGGAAGAAATTAAAAACGTAAGCTGGCTCAAGTGGTGCTCCGAACTGAACGAGCACACCTCCCTTGGCAAGATGTGGGCCCAGATCCGAAGGGCATCTGGGAAGGCAACACCACCACCACCAACTCATCCCAACCCAGAAGAGGAAGCCGAGAGACTTGCAAAACTGTTCTCTGACCGAGCAGCAACGAAGAACCTCCCGAGACAGGCGGAGGAGACACAACGGCGTCTGCGACAGGTCAGACTCCAGATGATCCAAGAGGCCTGCAACAGTGAAGATGACACTGACAGACCATTCAACCAGCAAGAACTCCAGAAGTCGCTAAAACGAAGCAAGGATACAGCTCCAGGGGCCGACAGGATAACCTACTCCATGCTTTCTCATGCCGGTACAGCCGGACACGAGGCTCTGCTGCAAGCCATCAATGCTTCGTGGACAGCACAAAGACTCCCACCGGAATGGAAGAAGGCAGATATACAGCCCATTCCGAAGCCCAGAGAACCAGACAAGCCGAGGCCCATCTCCCTTCTCAGCTGCATAGCGAAGACGGGAGAAAGAATGGCTCTCAACCGACTCAAGTGGAAAGTAGGCAGCCCACACCCTCACATCTTTGCTTACACTGAGAACACCGGCACAGGCAACAACATCGCCGAGATACTCAGCACAGTGGACAACAAACCAGCTCTGGTGGTCTTCCTCGACCTGGAGAAAGCCTTCGAACTAGCAAATCCATTGGCCATTACAACTACGCTCGCTAAAAAAGGCGTCAAAGGAAGGTTGCTGGGGTGGATCCAGAACTACCTCACACAGAGAAGCACGAGTACGCTTTCAGGGAGCAACCTCAAGCTATAGGGTCCACGAAAACGGAACCCCACAAGGAGGCATCCTCAGTCCAATGCTGTTCAATGTCCTGATGGAAAATCTAGTCAAACTTCCCTTCAGACAAACAGCCAAGCTCCTATGCTATGCAGACGACTTACAGCTTATAGTAAGAGGATCGAACAGACTAGCCAACACGCAACACGCACTCCAACTTATAGAAGAGGAGTGCAACAGACTTGGACTCAAGATAAATCCAGCCAAGTCGAAAGCGGTGGCCATCTGCACAGACACACCAGACAAGACGCTCTCCATACAAAACACGCCGGTAGTCTGGACCAACGCCCACCAGTGTCTTGGAATCTGGTTTGACCAGAAACTCACCTTCAAGCCGCAACTCGAGTATCTCAGGCACAGGACGAAGAGCAGATACAATATAATGAGGTCGCTCACCAGCAAATCCGCAGGAGCAAACCTTCATGTGCTCAAAGCCTACTACACGGCCGCCATCAGATCGCTGGTAGATTACAATGCTCCAGCACTCATTGGACTGAGAGAAGACCAAATAGCTAAGCTAGAAGTCATTCAAAACAATGCTCTCAGGACCATGCTCGGAGCACCCATGTGGACCAGAATTTGCAATCTGCAAATGGAAACCGAGCTACCACCCCTGGCAGTACGGGTCAAGCAGGTGACAGCCGGTCTCCTCGCCAAAATCTGTAGAGCAGACAAGCCCACAGTTGCCAAGATTCGAATCAGTGCCTCCCTCCACCTCGACCACAGAGTGCGAGGGGCCACCTGGTCGCACGAGGCAAGCGAGGTCATCCGACACCTGCAAGCAGAAACACTCGTCAAGAACAACCAAGACACACGAGACAATGGTTACACTGTTCCTCCACCATGGAGCCCTCCACCAGCCACACTCAATTTCACCGACCTCGGCGATAGTAAAGCCAACCTCCAGAAGGAGGACCTCCAAAAAATATCTCTCCAAGCCATAGCCACCGAGACACCGGCTGATGCAGCATCATACTTCACAGACGGCTCGGTGGACCCAAAACATCACAGATCCGGAGCGGCCTTCTACACCCAAGGCCAGACCCTCAAATGGAGACTTTCCAACGACTGCTCCACCCTACAAACAGAACTGGTGGCAATCTCAAAGGCCCTACAACACGCTGCAACACAACACAACAAGTCCGTCATAATTCACACGGACTCGAAATCGGCCATGCAGGCGCTGCAACACAGTCAACCAAGAGACAACGTCCACATCATCACCTCGATCCTCGCACAGCTACAGGAATTCCAAAGCCAACACCGACCAGTCGTCTTACACTGGATTCCCAGTCATGTAGGGATCGGAGGAAACGACGTGGCAGACGAAGCAGCCAAGGCAGCCACACGTTCTAGTAGCGTACACATCCAAGTTCCAGCAAGTGTGCAACAGATCAAGAATCACCTCAGAAAGACTACCAAGCTCCACATCAAAAAGAGCTTCCTTCACGCACTCAACGCTGGTTCCCAATCAGCCAAATGGTACCTGGCGGCCACAAAAGGGGAACCACCTTTCGCAGACAAGAAAACTCCAAGACAAACCCAAGTCAGCCTTCACCGACTACGACTAGGGTACAAGTGCTCCTGGCAGATAATCGGAAACGACGTCATGGAATGCACCTACTGTCAGGAGCCAGCAGCCAACCCACTTGAACACTATCTCCTCGATTGCGAGGTCACACAAAGCCTCCGAGACAGAACTCAAATCTCCCAAGAAACACACACACCACCAGCGGCCACTCTAACCCGAAAGGCCCACACAGACCACATTCACCACCTACTCCGGGTCATCACACGATACCCACCACCCAGATAGCTTAGAAAGCATCCTCTCCCAGCAAGTGCGGACCCCAGTTCGGGGGGCGCGCCACTCCGAGGCTGACCACGTCCAAGAGTGGGGGCCGGTGGTAAGCGTCCACTGATCGGGGGTCCGCTCACACTTGCAACCTGCAGTATCCCTCCAATCTGCAGGTGGGACCACCTCCAATCCCAATCCGGTCTGGCTGCTCCTGGAGCTCCAGCCGGAACCACCAAACGGGCCGCCTATAGGCAAAGGCCCGTGTCGGACTACGGCCCGACAATCTCAACAACAACAACAACTCAGGATCAGACTGGCTGCAGCTACGGCCCTTACATTGGTTGGGTCCGCGAGACGGCCACCTGGCCTGATCCTGAGCTTGGTTTAAAAGACCAAGGTGGCGGCGGAAATTTAAGACTCGCCAGCCAGTCTTCGCTAGAACGGACGTCTCTCTAGACCCCTCACTGCAAAGCCAGCCAGCCTATCTCTTACCACTGACAAACTGCACTCAATCATCAACCTCATTGCCATTACTTCATACAACAGGGAAGCTCGTTTCAGACAACGCCCTTTCTGTGCCTCCCTACTGATCAGGGGTGACTCCTGATCAGAGGCGGCCCAGACTGGGAGATCTGTAACGGTTTTTCTGCAGCGGACTTGGGCCGCGATCCCACTGGTGCACTTGCACCATTGGCTATTTCTCCTTGATCTTCCTTCTTTTTCGCTCTGGCCTGGGGACCTGCACCCTAGAGGTGTATTCGTCCTTGGGTCCCCCCTGTAACTGTTCACCTCCACTGCAGGAGATTGTGAACACGAGGGGGTAGGAGCAGAACTCCCCCCCCCCTCCGCCGAGCCTTCCTGGGAAACCGTGATAGTGCGTGTTCCACCTGGGAAGGGGGTCGCAATCCTGAATCCTTACCCCCCCCCCCAATTAGGTACACTAGCTCACGCCTATAAGTGAGCATTCAGTAACACTAGGGAAGTAGGATCCCCTGACGGGGCTTTCGGGACAGTGTTGCGGGAACCACTCTACGACCACTCGACCAACAAGTGGCGGTGGGGAGTGTTGTAATTCTCGTAACAAACTCTGTCCTGGAATAGGTAGGTCTCAAGTCTGAAATCACGCAAGGGTGGCATGTCCACCACACACCCTCTAGAATGAGGGCACACCGGATACGGATACGCTCCCATGAAGGGGGCGTGACTGACGGAAGAAAAAATGAATTAGCAAGACTCCTTACTTCAACACTACTGATCAAAATTTCAAACCTTATCACGACCAAGGACTCCTTCATCGCCCTGTGCCTGACTGAGAATGATGTTGACCAACTCCTATCGAACGACAGCACAAGGAAACTGAAATCCGCGAAATTCGAAGTTGCAATCCCTCCTCAACTCCGAGCGAGGAAGTCAATCGTGATCAAAAAATTAGATAAAGCAATCACTGAAGAATCTAGCGAACAGGAATTGGCATCTGATATAGAAGACAAAAATGAATGGGCCAAGGTGGAGGACGTTATCAAGCTGCCCAAACTGCCATCCATGCTGAAAATACGGTTCACTGAAATAGCCATGGCCCAAAAAGCAATCCAGGAGGGACTGTGTCTCTCCTACTACCACGTCAGCAGCAGCCAGGTGGAGCAGGAGGAATTCTTCCCATAACTCCATGCTGGAATTGCTACCAATATTCACACATGGCAACAGACTGCCCTAACAAGGACACCAAGCACTGCTCAGAATGCGGGAATAAGGGGCACACCTTCAGAGAGTGCAAACACAAAGACAACCCCAAATGCCTAAACTGTGAAGGGGATCACAGAACACTGGCTACTCGCTGCCCCATACGAAAAGCGATAGTCAATCAAAAGAAGGAGAATGAGAGGGAGAAGACACAGGAACAGCAAAACAAGACATATTCAGCTGTAACCAAATTAACCAGAGAAACGACAAAGATCCTCGAAAAAGTCGCCACACCACCCCCCGCAAACCAACCTATTGTGCTTCAGCTTGGAAATAATCTCTCTGTAAAAATAATGACATCCATAATCCACGCCCACATCATGAATATAGCCAGACCTGGAACTTTCGCCAAGGCAGCAAGAGACATGTTCGCCGCCAACAACCTGCCAGATATGGAATTCCCAAATGATGTGCCTTCCTCTGAAATCTTCAACTTCATGTACAAACCAGAGAGCACCGAAATCCAAATACCAACAACTCACGAACCATCAACTCACGAA
Source organism: Homarus americanus (assembly GCF_018991925.1). Classification (NCBI taxonomy): domain Eukaryota; kingdom Metazoa; phylum Arthropoda; class Malacostraca; order Decapoda; family Nephropidae; genus Homarus; species Homarus americanus. The sequence goes on along the minus strand of NW_024744117.1, from coordinate 12,449 downwards.
CCATCAACACAAGAACAGACTACCTCAGACATACAACCCGAGCCAGCAAGCGAGGAAGAATCAATGGAAGACTCAAGCGAAGATGAAACCACCACAATAACAGAACAAGCCGCCAGAGTCAACACCCCAAAAAAGAACCAAACAGGAACTAAGGCACCACCTGCTACGGAGAACAAAGACCTAGGGCATGAAACTGGTATCCGATTTTACTCCACTACAGCTCCTCCCATAGTCTCAACAGAAAGACTATTGGCAGAAATAAGGCAAGGCAAGATCAAATACACATACTCAGACAAAAACCTAGATGACACACATATTGAAACACTAATCAAGAAAGGAAGAATCCTCACAAAACACAACAGAATAGAAAGAGTTGATCAGTCAACATATAAAAAGATCCGCTTGGGCCTGGACAGGAGGCTGTCAGGGGAGCACCGGTCAGCAAAAATGGCGCAAACCAGCTCTAGACATCAGCCTTCATAATAAATAAGCTAAAAATAATCCAACATAATGTCTTAGCATGGATCCCACAAAGAGCAAGCGAATTATACAACACATACCGTAACATAGACCCAGATATCATTCTCATCAATTCGCATGGTAAGAAAAACTCAGAAAAAATAAAACTATTTAACTACACAGTATACCAAAAAAACAACCAAGACACACCACATGATGGAATAGCCATAGCCATCAAACGAAACATACAACACAAGATACACGACTCATTTCAAGAAAACTTTCTGGCGATCGAAATTAACTGCCCAACAGGACCTATTATAATCGGCACCTGTTACCTCCCTCCGAGAAGACCCATATTCCCACTAGCAGACATGCTCAAACTCCTGAGAAGAAACATACCAGCATATTTCTTGGGTGATTTAAATGCTCGACATCGCGTCTTGGGACACCAGGACAACAACGCCGTGGGCAAGATTTTAAACACGTTACTGAGTCATGGCAACGCAATACACCTCGGCCCGGAATTCCCCACATACATCAGTGCAGGTAAAATCGGACATCCAGACATAGTACTAACAAACCAGCATCACCATCTTAACCTGCAAATGGAACCCGGCCCAATAACCACCAGTGACCATCTCCCTATCGTAGCCACACTCTCCACGTCGCCAATTCAGATCCCTGCCAGGACGAGATACAGCTACAGCCGAGCCAACTGGGAGGAATTCCAAAATGAGCTAAGCAACCACCAAATAACCCGGCTAAACAACAAACGCACCTCCCAAATAGACAGCACACTGGAGACATGGTACGGAAACGTGATCCAAGCAATGGAACACCACATACCCACGACCACTCACCGCACATTACCACACCCCCAATACACACATCAATCAAGAATTTTACAGACACAGTTTAGTAACTTATTCAAATTAATCCTAGAACATGGATGGACGCCAGAATACAGAATACAATATTACACCATACACGATCAACTAAGAGACATGTCCAAAGAAGCATACGTGAACAACTGGGAGAAATTAATAACAGACACAGAAGCAACTTACCACGACCCGAAAAAATTCTGGCGAAAAATTAAAAACCTAATGGGAATCTCAAGCAACGAGTCAAACTACATTTTAAATAGCAACCAAATCAAATTAACTGAACCCAAAGAACAAGAACCTGAATTCAGAAAATACTGGAGCCAAATTTTTCAAATAAGCCAAGAAGACAACCTGAACTTCTGTATGAACACCGAGCAACAAGTAACCAATCACATGACACACACAACCCACATCTGGCACCCAAGTCCCAGCATAGACACACACGCTTTGGACGATCTTTCCACACTGATTCAACCAATCACCGCAGAGGATATTCAGAAAACAATAATCAGATTCAAAAATAAGGCCCCGGGCATCAGTAAAATTAACAAACCCATACTCCAGCATCTACCAATCAACATGATACACCAACTCAGTCACATTTTTAATGCAGCACTTGCCTCTGGCTACTTCCCAAGAAAATTTAAAACAGCAATCATCAGACTTATATCAAAACCAGGCAAATCCCCAACCCAAGTAGCAAACTACAGACCAATCTCTCTCCTAGAAATACCGGGAAAAATCCTAGAAAAAATAATTAACCGCCGACTGAGAACACACCTAGAATTTGAGGAGAAATACAACCCCAGACAGCATGGATTTAGAAAACATAGAGGAACCCATACAGCCTTAGCCCTAATTTACGAAAACATAGCAAACGCGATGCACAACAACGAACAATGTAACGTAGTACTAAGGGACGTAGCTAAAGCATTCGACAAGGTCTGGCACCTAGGACTCAAATACAAAATTACCACCCAAGAACTTCCCAACAACTTTACTTCCATTCTCTGCAACTTCCTCGATAATAGAGAGGCCAAAATTATCATAGGTAACCACACAGGCCCAAGCTTCAAATTATACAGCGGAGTACCACAGGGAAGCAACCTCTCGCCAACACTCTACACAATATATACGGCGGACATGCCACCTCCTGTACACGGAGAATATGTAGCCTATGCTGATGACGTCACACAAATCATCCGACATCCAGGCAAGGGCAAACAGATGATGGCAAGGATAACAACCCACGCCATCGAACAAATCAACGAATATGAAAAAAAATGGAAAATTAAAACCAATACACAGAAACTAATGATAATACATATTGCCAGAAAAAACCCTACACCAATCACAGTCAACAACGTACCTATACAATACTCCAACCAAGGTAAAATTCTGGGACTCACGATAACAAGAACAGGCATAGCAAAACACGTAAAACAACGCAAACAGACTGCCCAATCACAACTCACGAAACTAAGACGATTCAGCAAAATGGACACCAAAATTCAACTACACCTATACAAAGCACTTATCCGCCCACACCTAGAATATCCACCAATACCACTCAACACGATCAGCAAATCCAGTCAACTTAAACTTCAAGCAGTACAAAACAAAGCTATCCGTAGAGCATCAAAGCAACTTCCGCCATACACCACCAAAATACAAGAACTTCACGAACTATTCGATATCGAACCACTGAACATACGTACACACAGCCAAGCACAGAGAGTATGGACCAAACTTGAAGAGATGGAGGACCCATTATTCTCCAAGTTAAAAGAAGAAGGAACAACTAAAATACACAGCTGGTGGCCTAAGAGCTTCCATGCTGACATTACAGAACAAGAACCACTCTACACAAAGAGATAAACAAATAACACAACCACCGGACAAATAAAAATTAACACTCACTACAATAATGAATATCTAGCTAGCTTAACTCCTCCCCCCTCCCTCCTCAACCTCCTTCCCTGAGCGGACGGGCCTGTGCTGCACGCTGCCGCCACCCAATCATTTCAACTCGTCTCCGCTAGGTGGACAGCCCACCTGCTATCTACCCCTCCCACTCTTCTCGTTTCCACGCTTTACTTCTCTCTCTCTCCTCTCCTTTCCCAGTGCAAAGTCATTTGCCACTTTACTTCATTATCATCATCATCATCGGAAATTTAACGACTCGCCAGCCAGTCTTCGTTGTGAACGGACGTCTCTCTAGACCCCCTCACTGCAAAGCCAGCCAGCCTATCTCTTACCACTGACAAACTGCACTCAATCATCAACCTCATTGCCATTACTTCATACAACAGGGAAGCTCGTTTCAGACAACGCCCTTTCTGTACCTCCCTACTGATCAGGGGTGACTCCTGATCAGAGGCGGCCCAGACTGGGAGATCTGTAACGGTTTTTCTGCAGCGGACTTGGGCCGCGATCCCACTGGTGCACTTGCACCATTGGCTATTTCTCCTTGATCTTCCTTCTTTTTCGCTCTGGCCTGGGGACCTGCACCCTAGAGGTGTATTCGTCCTTGGGTCCCCCCTGTAACTGTTCACCTCCACTGCAGGAGATTGTGAACACGAAAGGGGGTAGGAGCAGAACTCCCCCCCCCCTCCGCCGAGCCTTCCTGGGAAACCGTGATAGTGCGTGTTCCACCTGGGAAGGGGGTCGCAATCCTGAATCCTTACCCCTCCCCCCCAATTAGGTACACTAGCTCATGCCTATAAGTGAGCATTCAGTAACACTAGGGAAGTAGGATCCCCTGACGGGGCTTTCGGGACAGTGTTGCGGGAACCACTCTACGACCACTCAACCAACAAGTGGCGGTGGGGAGTGCTGTAATTCTCGTAACAAACTCTGTCCTGGAATAGGTAGGTCTCAAGTCTGAAATCACTCAAGGGTGGCATGTCCACCACACACCCTCTAGAATGACGGCACACCGGATACGGATACGCTCCCATGAAGGGGGCGTGACTGACGGAAGAAAAAATGAATTAGCAAGACTCCTTACTTCAACACTACTGATCAAAATTTCAAACCTTATCACGACCAAGGACTCCTTCATCGCCCTGTGCCTGACTGAGAATGATGTTGACCAACTCCTATCGAACGACAGCACCAGGAAACTGAAATCCGCGAAATTCGAAGTTGCAATCCCTCCTCAACTCCGAGCGAGGAAGTCAATCGTGATCAAAAAATTAGATAAAGCAATCACTGAAGAATCTAGCGAACAGGAATTGGCATCTGATATAGAAGACAAAAATGAATGGGCCAAGGTGGAGGACGTTATCAAGCTGCCCAAACTGCCATCCATGCTGAAAATACGGTTCACTGAAATAGCCATGGCCCAAAAAGCAATCCAGGAGGGACTGTGTCTCTCCTACTACCACGTCAGCAGCAGCCAGGTGGAGCAGGAGGAATTCTTCCCCATAACTCCATGCTGGAATTGCTACCAATATTCACACATGGCAACAGACTGCCCTAACAAGGACACCAAGCACTGCTCAGAATGCGGGAATAAGGGGCACACCTTCAGAGAGTGCAAACACAAAGACAACCCCAAATGCCTAAACTGCGAAGGGGATCACAGAACACTGGCCACTCGCTGCCCCATACGAAAAGCGATAGTCAATCAAAAGAAGGAGAAGGAGAGGGAGAAGACACAGGAACAGCAAAACAAGACATACTCAGCTGTAACCAAACTAACCAGAGAAACGACAAAGATCCTCGAAAAAGTCGCCACACCACCCCCCGCAAACCAACCTATTGTGCTTCAGCTTGGAAATAATCTTTCTGTAAAAATAATGACATCCATAATCCACGCCCACATCATGAATATAGCCAGACCTGGAACTTTCGCCAAGGCAGCAAGAGACATGTTCGCCGCCAACAACCTGCCAGATATGGAATTCCCAAATGATGTGCCTTCCTCTGAAATCTTCAACTTCATGTACAAATCAGAGAGCACCGAAATCCAAATACCAACAACTCACGAACCATCAACTCACGAACCATCAACACAAGAACAGACTACCTCAGACATACAACCCGAGCCAGCAAGCGAGGAAGAATCAATGGAAGACTCAAGCGAAGATGAAACCACCACAATAACAGAACAAGCCGCCAGAGTCAACACCCCAAAAAAGAACCAAACAGGAACTAAGGCACCACCTGCTACGGAGAACAAAGACCTAGGGCATGAAACTGGTATCCGATTTTACTCCACTACAGCTCCTCCCATAGTCTCAACAGAAAGACTATTGGCAGAAATAAGGCAAGGCAAGATCAAATACACATACTCAGACATAAACCTAGATGACACACATATTGAAACACTAATCAAGAAGGGAAGAATCCTCACAAAACACAACAGAATAGAAAGAGTTGATCAGTCAACATATAAAAAGATCCGCTTGGGCCTGGACAGGAGGCTGTCAGGGGAGCACCGGTCAGCAAAAATGGCGCAAACCAGCTCTAGACATCAGCCTTCATAATAAATAAGCTAAAAATAATCCAACATAATGTCTTAGCATGGATCCCACAAAGAGCAAGCGAATTATACAACACATACCGTAACATAGACCCAGATATCATTCTCATCAATTCGCATGGTAAGAAAAACTCAGAAAAAATAAAACTATTTAACTACACAGTATACCAAAAAAACAACCAAGACACACCACATGATGGAATAGCCATAGCCATCAAACGAAACATACAACACAAGATACACGACTCATTTCAAGAAAACTTTCTGGCGATCGAAATTAACTGCCCAACAGGACCTATTATAATCGGCACCTGTTACCTCCCTCCGAGAAGACCCATATTCCCACTAGCAGACATGCTCAAACTCCTGAGAAGAAACATACCAGCATATTTCTTGGGTGATTTAAATGCTCGACATCGCGTCTTGGGACACCAGGACAACAACGCCGTGGGCAAGATTTTAAACACGTTACTGAGTCATGGCAACGCAATACACCTCGGCCCGGAATTCCCCACATACATCAGTGCAGGTAAAATCGGACATCCAGACATAGTACTAACAAACCAGCATCACCATCTTAACCTGCAAATGGAACCCGGCCCAATAACCACCAGTGACCATCTCCCTATCGTAGCCACACTCTCCACGTCGCCAATTCAGATCCCTGCCAGGACGAGATACAGCTACAGCCGATCCAACTGGGAGGAATTCCAAAATGAGCTAAGCAACCACCAAATAACCCGGCTAAACAACAAACGCACCTCCCAAATAGACAGCACACTGGAGACATGGTACGGAAACGTGATCCAAGCAATGGAACACCACATACCCACGACCACTCACCGCACATTACCACACCCCCAATACACACATCAATCAAGAATTTTACAGACACAGTTTAGTAACTTATTCAAATTAATCCTAGAACATGGATGGACGCCAGAATACAGAATACAATATTACACCATACACGATCAACTAAGAGACATGTCCAAAGAAGCATACGTGAACAACTGGGAGAAATTAATAACAGACACAGAAGCAACTTACCACGACCCGAAAAAATTCTGGCGAAAAATTAAAAACCTAATGGGAATCTCAAGCAACGAGTCAAACTACATTTTAAATAGCAACCAAATCAAATTAACTGAACCCAAAGAACAAGAACCTGAATTCAGAAAATACTGGAGCCAAATTTTTCAAATAAGCCAAGAAGACAACCTGAACTTCTGTATGAATACCGAGCAACAAGTAACCAATCACATGACACACACAACCCACATCTGGCACCCAAGTCCCAGCATAGACACACACGCTTTGGACGATCTTTCCACACTGATTCAACCAATCACCGCAGAGGATATTCAGAAAACAATAATCAGTTTCAAGAATAAGGCCCCGGGCATCAGTAAAATTAACAAACCCATACTCCAGCATCTACCAATCAACATGATACACCAACTCAGTCACATTTTTAATGCAGCACTTGCCTCTGGCTACTTCCCAAGAAAATTTAAAACAGCAATCATCAGACTTATATCAAAACCAGGCAAATCCCCAACCCAAGTAGCAAACTACAGACCAATCTCTCTCCTAGAAATACCGGGAAAAATCCTAGAAAAAATAATTAACCGCCGACTGAGAACACACCTAGAATTTGAGGAGAAATACAACCCCAGACAGCATGGATTTAGAAAACATAGAGGAACCCATACAGCCTTAGCCCTAATTTACGAAAACATAGCAAACGCGATGCACAACAACGAACAATGTAACGTAGTACTAAGGGACGTAGCTAAAGCATTCGACAAGGTCTGGCACCTAGGACTCAAATACAAAATTACCACCCAAGAACTTCCCAACAACTTTACTTCCATTCTCTGCAACTTCCTCGATAATAGAGAGGCCAAAATTATCATAGGTAACCACACAGGCCCAAGCTTCAAATTATACAGCGGAGTACCACAGGGAAGCAACCTCTCGCCAACACTCTACACAATATATACGGCGGACATGCCACCTCCTGTACACGGAGAATATGTAGCCTATGCTGATGACGTCACACAAATCATCCGACATCCAGGCAAGGGCAAACAGATGATGGCAAGGATAACAACCCACGCCATCGAACAAATCAACGAATATGAAAAAAAAAATGGAAAATTAAAACCAATACACAGAAACTAATGATAATACATATTGCCAGAAAAGACCCTACACCAATCACAGTCAACAACGTACCTATACAATACTCCAACCAAGGTAAAATTCTGGGACTCACGATAACAAGAACAGGCATAGCAAAACACGTAAAACAACGCAAACAGACTGCCCAATCACAACTCACGAAACTAAGACGATTCAGCAAAATGGACACCAAAATTCAACTACACCTATACAAAGCACTTATCCGCCCACACCTAGAATATCCACCAATACCACTCAACACGATCAGCAAATCCAGTCAACTTAAACTTCAAGCAGTACAAAACAAAGCTATCCGTAGAGCATCAAAGCAACTTCCGCCATACACCACCAAAATACAAGAACTTCACGAATTATTCGATATCGAACCACTGAACATACGTACACACAGCCAAGCACAGAGAGTATGGACCAAACTTGAAGAGATGGAGGATCCATTATTCTCCAAGTTAAAAGAAGAAGGAACAACTAAAATACACAGCTGGTGGCCTAAGAGCTTCCATGCTGACATTACAGAACAAGAACCACTCTACACAAAGAGATAAACAAATAACACTACCACCGGACAAATAAAAATTAACACTCACTACAATAATGAATATCTAGCTAGCTTAACTCCTCCCCCCTCCCTCCTCAACCTCCTTCCCTGAGCGGACGGGCCTGTGCTGCACGCTGCCGCCACCCAATCATTTCAACTCGTCTCCGCTAGGTGGACAGCCCACCTGCTATCTACCCCTCCCACTCTTCTTCCCGTTTCCACGCTTTACTTCTCTCTCTCTCCTCTCCTTTCCCAGTGCAAAGTCATTTGCCACTTTACTTCATTATCATCATCATCATCGGAAATTTAACTCCTATCACGAAAAGCAGCAGCAGCAACATGTCAGGACGCGGCAAGGGAGGCAAGGTGAAGGGCAAGTCAAAGTCCCGTTCTAGCAGGGCCGGACTCCAGTTCCCCGTGGGTAGGATCCACCGTCTCTTGCGTAAAGGCAACTATGCTGAGCGTGTTGGTGCAGGTGCCCCTGTGTACCTTGCAGCCGTCATGGAGTACCTGGCAGCAGAAGTGCTCGAGCTGGCCGGTAACGCCGCCCGCGACAACAAGAAGACCCGCATTATCCCGCGTCATCTTCAGCTTGCCATTCGCAATGACGAGGAGCTGAACAAGCTCCTGTCTGGAGTCACCATTGCTCAAGGGGGTGTCCTTCCTAACATCCAAGCTGTGCTCCTCCCCAAGAAGACAGAGAAGAAATAAGAACCCAAGGTTCGTTCACACAAGACAACCTAACCAAACAGGCTCCTTTCGGAGCCACAGGATATCACTTAAAGAGAGAAATATACGACATCAACGTTTTGCAGGATAACACTCTATTTTACGTATAAATAGCATAGTATTGTGCAAATTGAGTGTAATTGTTTTTGAATGGTGTAGATGTGAAGGGGTACTGTGAGGGCCTGGGGTGGGGGACTTAGAAGGGCGCAGAAGCAGCAGCAGCCAGGGAGGCGACCTTATTTTCAGTCAGGTTCATACACAAAGAAATACATCAGATTCATTGACAGTACAGTACACATTTACCAGTGTGGGCTAGCCAATTTGGGATAAAGAGCAAGAATGTAATGTCCTCAATGAAGTAATGACATAGTTCAAGATACAATAAGTGAGGTGGCCTGAAGTCTTTGACAGTGTCCCATTCAATAATATAGTAGTGCTTTAAAGGTGTATCACCAAGTTTACATGCTGAGTGTTCCGGTATGGGTACAGCGTTACTAACTAGCCAGATGTGTCTGTATCCTAACCTAATTCTGGCCACGACTACATCACACAGGCAGGCAGGAGCAAGTTGTTTGGACACTCTTCCTAGCCCCCTTGGTCCCTGTTCACCTACCTACTGTAGCAGTAAGTAGGTACCTGTTGTAAATCGAAAGGTTGCCAATTCGTATTCAGGGAAAGTTGTTGGAGCTTCTAAACTTGAACTGACACAATCCGAGGAGTGGTGACCCGAGGATCACAGACACTATCTCTCCCTTCCTAACCTCCTGCTCCTTCCTCTGTCCTCCAAAAATTGAACCATGCTATCGCAAAGGTAATAATACAGGTAGAGACAACAACATATTTTCCTATTGTCTTATTATATATTAATAACAGAAACGCTGCCGCCATCCCGGAGGCTATACATTGTCTCACTGTTCATTCCCTCCACAATTCTTCCTCTTACTTCTTCTTCTTCTTCTTCCATCAATACTTTATTAACGGTGTATGTAAGTTTCACCATGTTTTGCACTACAGCGGTAGAGCAAAGTAAATTTTGTTAGCAATAAACCCAAAGCATATTTTATGGCCTAATCATCACTACATAGAACACCACCCATAAAGCATGATACTAGTAGACCACAAACTGCTATAAACACCCAAAGCATATTTTATTGCCTAATCATCACTACATAGAACACCACTCATAAAGCATGATACTATTAGACCACAAACTGCTATAAACCCCAATAATATACTATACTAGTGACTATAATTGTGTTACCCAATATTATACGAAATAATACTATAAAACATAATAATAAACACACTATTAGTGTATATTAGTTGAATGCACAATCTGATGAGAAGTCCCCAAAAAAAACAACAACATAACAATAACCTAGAAAGAGTGTAGAGTATTTTTGTGCAAACTATTATACTAGTAGATGGTCTAAGATAACTGTATGTGAAGGAAAAGGTGTGCTCTCCACTCAAACTTTCTTTTTATGAAATCTCCTACTCCCCAGCTGAGCGGTACGCCCAATGGGAAACAAAACGTGGCACATAACACGCCGCCCGCCAGCTCTGGCTCGGTGAATAGGAATCAGTAATCGGGCGGAGTATAAACAACACCGCCGCCAATGTGCTCCTCCCATCTCTGAGGAAATCTGGCGGGCAACTTAGTATTATATTAGTATGTAATAATAATAACAATAATAATAATAATAATAATAATAATAATAATAATAATAATAGTAATATTAATAATAATAATATTAATAATAATAACATGCAATTACATTTTATAACACATACTAACAAAATAGTGTATAGCCTACTATACTTAACTATAATAGGTTAGGTTGCGTAGGAGGATCTAAAAAGTACAGTAGTATATACACACACACACACACACACACACATACATATCCTTTTAGATGTAGAACTAGATTAATAGATTATTAAAAATCATCATTTCACGAAAAACCGCTAACTCAATTCATTACTTGATTACTTCATTATTTAAGAGTTGATTTTCGTGATGACTCTCTCTCTCTCTCTCTCTATATATATATATATATATATATATATATATATATATATATATATATATATATACACACACACACACACACACACACACACACACACACACACACACACACTTCGCTACTATATGCCAGACGCCCCCCCGGCTTGACACAACCCCCCTCCCTGCTTACCTACCAGCCCCCCCCCCTTCCCACTGACTTAGTAGAAGTATTTGAAATAGCAAAACGCCTGGACAAACTAAAATTAAAACGCTCTACCACCCCCATTGACTTACCAATGAAACGCTTCAAGGAGTTCTCCCCGGAGCTTGCTAAACCCCTATGCTCCATCATCAATGCTTCTCTCAGTCAAGCCAGATGCCCCGCTGACTGGAAGACCTCTTATGTATCACCAGTGCCCAAGTCAACCAGCCCACAGATCCTTAAATCAGCTACGACCTATTGCAATCACCCCAGTGCCCAAGTCAACCAGCCCACAATCCTTAAATCAGCTACGAACTATTGCAATCACCCCAATACCCAGCCTAATCTGTGAAAGTTTTGTGTTCGACTGGCTGGGCTTTTGCTGATATTGCAGGAGTCGTAGTAGACCCTCAGCAATTTGGCAACATGAAAACTTCCTCCACCACTGACTGACTGTCTTGTCAGCTTTCTCGATTACATATACCGCCATCTCGAGAAACGAAAAACGTCTGTAGCTGTCGCCTTCATTGATTTCACTAAAGCGTTCGACCTAGTCGACCACAACATAATCATCAACAAAGCTATTGACCTCGGGCTTCGGAGAAGTCTTATTATACCATGGCTTACAGACTTCCTCAGTGACCGACGCCAAGCTGTACGCTTCCGAGGGGCTGGCTGTCTCCACCTTTCAGTCACTCACCTGTGGCGTCCCCCAAGGCACCAAGATTTTGGACGACTCTGCTTCCTTATGCTCATCAATGATGCCCTAAGAGAAACCCCTGCTCGCTGGAAATATGTCGACGACTCCACCATTGGGATCCGCGTCAACAATTCTGCTCCAAACTATACCGCCCTTCAGGATTTATTGAACAGTCTCCAAAACTGGGCCACCAACAACCATGTCACCATCAACCATACCAAAACCA
>NW_024744116.1:0-12450 GCF_018991925.1 Homarus americanus | reverse complement strand
TCTCGTTGTTACCTGGGGAGAATTACACCTTCTCGTCTCGTTGTTACCTGGGGAGAATTACACCTGTTGGTCTCGTTGTTACCTGGGGAGAATTACACCTGTTGGTCTCGTTGTTACCTGGGGAGAATTACACCTGTTGGTCTCGCTCTTGCGTTTTCATTTACATATATGAAAAAAAAGTTTCAGTTTCAGACACTAGTTGTAAAATCACACACACACACACATACACACACACACACACACACACACACACCAAAAAAATAAAAATAAATAAAAACCCCTGAACCTGAAGAGAACTTAACGATACACATCAGGGAATAAGACGACCTCTTCCACTCTGGTCAACAAGCCAACCTCGGCGTCTGATCCCGTGTTACTCCTACCTTCAGTCTTGGCCAGTAACAAGATTCACCTGCTTGAGATAAAACCACTGGAGTATAGAATTCCCCCTTTGGAATTATCTTGTGAGTTTGCCTGTACACTTAAGTTCGTACCCAGGAGCCATCGGCATCCTGAGTACGTGACTGGTGGTATAATGGACCAAAGGTATTTAGCAGGCAGGAGCAGTAACAGTAGTAGGAGGAGGAGGAACCCAAGGGACACAGATATAGCATCAAGGGGGTAGTGTTGTGTCGGGCGTGTGAGGTGTCCTTACCACCCGCGTCTTTCTCTCTCTCTCTCTCTCTCTGTCTCTCTCTCTCTCTCTCTCTTTCTCGTACTTTCTCGAATGCGCGCGTGTGTGTGGCAACTCGAGACACATGACAAAAAGTGGCGCTGTATGATAAAGTCGCACCATTACCGTGGTTGTGGCGCTCACTGTGCGATTTCCTGATCCCCTTGTACACTCCACCACATATTTCCTGCCCCTCCCGTCCATCCCTACCCTCACCCCTCCCGCCGCCCCCTCCCTCTTTGCCCCCTACCCTCGCCACACACACACACACACAAAAGAAATATATACCCATTAAGTGGAAGCACTAAATTGGGGTAATATTATTGTTGAACACATAAATAACAGACAGAGAGAGAGAGAGAGTGAGAGAGAGAGAGAGAGGCGCACCTCATAACTCTTAATTCATAAATTGAAAAAAAAAGAAGAAAAATTAAAACTTTTTAGGTGGAGTGGATTTCGGGAGTCGCCCAGGCCGCCTCTCCTCCCCTCTCCCCACTCCCTCCCTCTCCCTTACCCTTCTCCTCCCTCTCCCTTACCCCTACCTCTCCTCCATCACCACGTACCACCCCTACCCTGACCCCCTCCCACCATAACCCAAGCCGGACATGTCAATCTTCCCAACCTGTTACGTCATAGGTCAATTATTCTTCACCATCTCCACAATGTTGTCTGATCACTTAAAGATTAACGCTAACTTAGGGTGATTAATCTTCAGGTGGAATAAGCTGGGGTGTCTAATATTCAGGTGAAATAAGCTGGGGTTTTTAATCTTCAGATAAACAAGGTTCAAGTGTTAGATACCAAAGGTCAGATTAGATTAAATTACATGGGGGTGTTTAATCTTCGGGTGATCCATGTTATCTTCTCTCCCTGATATCGTAAAACTCTTTAAAAGATAAGATAACATCCACCTGTTCGCTATCATCTCGCTAACACATAACACACACAGAGTATGAGCCACTAGTCTCTCTCTCTCTCTCTCTCTCATTTTCTGGATACCTGCAATTTTAATGATCTAAATGAATGCATTCACTTAAGCTGACACACACACACACACACACACACACACACACACACACACACACACACAAAACGGCGGAATAATAGAAGGAAGAATAGACACGAAAGAGAATAGAGGGTAAATGAACGTGTTAACATGATATGGAATTAATGGGATATAATTAGCATACACTGTTGGTTGGTCTGGCGTGTGTAAACAAATGGACGGTAATGTAAACAAGACCCCACACGTAAACAAACAAACAATGATAGGAATTGTTTGTTTATTTACCTTTTTAGAGTATTGTAGGTTAGGTAAGGTTAGGTTAGGATAGGTAAGGTTAGGTTAGGTTGTCTTTCACTCTCTATCACACACTGTAGCTCTGGTTATATTATTCTTTATGGTGTAGAAAACTGACGAAATTTTGTAGTACCAGGTCAGTCCTACAGTGGGATTTCTGCGTTATGGGGATAGGTAATGAACCCCTCTATGGGAATGTCATAGTAAAGAGAACCTGACTTGACCTGACCTGACCTGACCTAACCTAACATAACCTAACTCTCTCCAAGGTGGGCCAACCAAACTTTGTTGACATTTTTTTACAAATCTTTCAAAGTTTTCCAGATTGTTATTTATACTGAGATATTATATTTTTCGTTTACAAACATGCCTACTACATACGCACATACAGATATACACGTGCACACATATACACTCACGGGCATACATATGTACGTATTTACACACACACATATATTCCCCTGAACGAAGTGAAAGTGATGGTTATTTATGCGGTGATAAATATTTTTCCCACACACACACACACACACACACACACACACACACACACACACTAAAATGCGTACCCTGTATTATTTTAATTTTTTCCATCTGTTGGTTAAGTCTCACCAAAAGTTTAATAAGGCGCCTGGGTAATGCTCTCATGCGCTAGTTAAAACATTTTTTCCACCGTGTTTAATCTGCAGATATGGGCGCGCATTATGCCTCACGCTCATACAAATTTCAGGGGAAAAAAGAAAGAAAAATACATTGTTCATTTGCATACTCGTGCTGGGCTAGTTAACTTTACACTCTCAACAAGTTTTAGCGACGCTGATAATGGTTTACAGCTCTACTTGGCCAGTGTGGTCAAGAAGAAGAAGGGTGGGGGGTGGTCTCTCTCTCTCTCTCTCTCTCTCTCTCTCTCTATTAGTGTTGTTAAAAGATGTCATTATAATCTTAAGGGTTTACAGACCTCCCACAGCACTATCTTCTATGAGAACAATAACATTAAATTTCCTAACTTATGGACCAAAAAAAACATTTAATGGCGCAAGTAAGTTAATGCCACGTGTTAGACTATAGTGGCGCCCCTCCCACATATCTTAACCACAAAAAGAGACATAATATTTCCTGGGGTGTTATCCTTCTCGTCTAGATTTGGCTCAGAGGCAGATGTGTAACCTAACCTAACCTAACTTAAAGATAAGACATCTCACCTTATTTCACCTGTAGATTAACCCCATAACTCTAACCTAACCTAACTTAACTTTAACCTAACACACACACACACCTTTTCTCTTACCATTATACTTGAATCTTACATCAAAATATTCTGGGTCTCAAATAACAACGTTCGGATTTTCAGCGGCCGTATACAATTTACCTTCAACTATTCAGGAACAACATAAACTCTCTGAATCACATAGTATAGATTCATAGTTTCATACCTCACAATGTTTGGATTTTCGGACCACACAACAATTCAGCAGAGGTAGCAGTATAGTAAGATGTTCAACAAGCTGGTGATGTTGTGACGGTGGCCTGAGCTGGTAACATCACCATACTACTTCAGTTTAGTTATGCTGGTTGCTGGAGGGACTGGAACACTATAACAGACACTTCACTATGAGACATAACTCACCCAACTAATTTCTGGACGAATAATCTGAATATAGTTTTCTCAACGACTTCCTTAACGATGCGACGGAGTTAATACCCTGTTTGGATTGAGACAACGACAGAAAGTTAAGATAAACCACGTCAGCTTACACGTCTGGTTCCATCCACGTTGTTTCCTGGGAGACAAAACTAATCTTCACTGGTTGGTGGATGATAAAAGTGATTTCATCGATTATTTTTTTAGATTTAATTATATGTGTAAGTTTGTTTCATCACTCATAGCTGTAGTTTGTTGTGTCTCTTGAAGGATTTATTGGAGATGACACCGCAGCCACCCTCGTTAAGCATTATTTGTGTGTGTGTGTGTGTGTGTGTCAGTAATCACCTCAATATATCACAGCTCACTGAACCATAAATGACTTATTACTCTTTGATTGCGTATTTATTCACGTATTTGCTCGTTTTATTTATATATTTTTATTATTAATCATTTTATTTATTTTTCATTAAATCTTTTTTGCTTTTGTGACATCGAGAGGCGGATGGGGGTGGAGGGGGGGGGGAGCCTGGCTACCATTGAATGTAAAATCCACTATTGTTATAAACACTAAAGGAATCATAATCCATTTTTCTTACCGTCTTCCGAGAATCAAGAGGATTTAGTAGTTTACAATATTTTATTATTTGTTTTGTTTTTAGTCTTAGAAGTTATACATAGTTTACACAACATGGATGGTAGTTAAATAGGTCAATGTTTTACTGACTATATTTTTCGTTGATATGTATTTTTGTCCTTTCATATATTTTTTTTAGTATTATTACGTAAGATTTAAAGTCGGAAACCATATATTTTATTACTCACACAGATAGTAGTTAAGTGTAGTGATGATGATGATGATGATGATGATGATGATGGTAATGATGATGGTAATGATGATGATGATGATGATGATGATGATGATGATGATGATGATGATGATGGTAATGATGATGATGATGATGATGATGATGATGATGTAGGATGATGATGATGATGGATGATGTGATGATGATGATGATGATATGATGATGATGATGATAGATGATGATGATGATGATGATGATGAGGATGATGATGATGATGATGATGATGATGATGATATGATGATGACGATGATGATGATGATGATGATGATGATGATGATTGTGATGATGATGATGATGATGATGATGATGATGATGATGATGATGATGATGATGATGATGATGATGATGATGATGATGATGATGATGATGATGATGATGATGATGATGATGATGATGATGATGATGATGATGATGATGATGATGATGATGATGATGATGATGGTGATGATGATGATGATGATGATGATGATGATGATGATGATGATGATGATGAAGGTTAGGTTATTGCAGTAAAGTGTTTCATCAGATAAAGTAAGCTGGGGTAACTAATTGCAACATGTTCCTGATGCTATTAACACAAGAGAAAGAATATACTTCGTGAGAGAGGAAGAGGAGTTGGATGAGGAGGAGGAGGATGGAACAGGAGGAGGAGGAGGAGGATGGAACAGGAGATTAATTGCAGGTGAAGACAAGGGTTTCAGGTGACGGACAAACATCAGGGGTGTGAAGTAACTCCCAGGATAAAGGGAAAGAAAATAAAATGGAAGGGAAAACGAAAAGAGAAAGATGAAAAAATTTCCTCCTTTACTCTTCCTATCTCTCTCCATCCACCTAACACACACACACGCACACTGGACCAAGTAACTCTCCAAGATCTGATCAAAGCCGTAAGTCCTCCTCCCCCTCCACTGATCAATACCTCATATAGGTACTCGATCTTTCTTACACAAACTGAAAACTAAACAAAATTACGTCACCGATACTACAAAAGGGATGGGGTGGGGGAGAGGGAGGGATGGATGGAGGGGGAGTGGGGTGGCATAGAGGGAGAGGGGGGTGGGATGGAGGGGAGAGGGGGGGTGGGATAGAGGGGCGGACAACACCTCGCGCACACGTCAACAACACGACGCGTCAGAACCATCACAGTAATATTGAAGTAGGTGACGTCCATAAGGCTCTAGAGGTCTTGGGGTGTTGGTGATAGATTATTTATTTATTTATTTATTTATTTTTCAGTGGGAGAGACAAGGAGGGAGGGGTGAGGGAGAAGTGAGGAGGTGAGGGAGAAGTGAGGAGGTGAGGGAGAAGTGAGGAGGTGAGGGAGAAGTGAAGAGGTGAGGGAGAAGTGAGGAGGTCAGGGAGAAGTGAAGAGGTGAGGGAGAAGTGAGGAGGTGAGGGAGAAGTGAGGAGGTGAGGGAGAAGGAAGAGGTGAGGGAGAAGTGAAGAGGTGAGGGAGATGGAGGAGGAGGGAGAAGTGAGGAGGTGAGGGAGGCGTGAGGAGGTGAGGAGAAGTGAGGAGGTGAGGGAGAAGTGAGGGGAGGTGAGGGAGAAGTGAGGAGGTGAGGGAGAAGGAGAGGTGAGGGAGAAGTGAGGAGGCAGGAGGGAGAAGTGAAGAGGTGAGGGAGAAGTGGAGGAGGTGAGGGGAGAAGTGGAGGAGGGAGGAGAAGTGAGGGGTGAGGGAGAAGTGGAGGAGGTGAGGAGAAGTGAGGAGGTGAGGGAGAAGGGAGGAGGTGAGGGAGAAGTGAGGAGGTGAGGGAGAAGTGAGGAGGTGAGGGAGAAGTGAGGAGGTGAGGGAGAAGTGAGGAGGTGAGGGAGAAGTGAGGAGGTGAGGGAGAAGTGAGGAGGTGAGGGAGAAGTGAAGAGGTGAGGGAGAAGTGAGGAGGTGAGGGAGAAGCGATGATGAGGAAGTGACACATTAGACAGACAGACAGTTGATGTAAACATGAGTCACAGCTGCAATAATAAACATTCTTCACTAGGATGTCTATTGAATTGAGTATATATAACGGTACTCACACACACACACGGAACACCAATCACCATAATGAACACTTGATATTTATATTCATGAAAAGTGAAGTGAAAGGTTAGGTTAGGTTAGGTTAGGTTAGGTTAGGTTAGGTTAGGTTAGGTTAGGTCAGGTTTTGAGCTCCGCGATCATTTAATTAATATAATGATGACAATTTTTTTTTGGGGTGGTGGGGGCTTGTTGGAAGTGGATATTATGTTTCAGGGAATTTCAAGTTTACGTGTGTGTGTGTGTGTGTGTGTGTTATGAGAGATAAACATATATAAATTAATATAAAAAGAATGAAAAAACCAGAGAGAGAGAGAGAGAGAGAGAGAGAGAGAGAGAGAGAGAGAGAGTATCATCAAAGAAAGAAAATCAAAATCGCAATAAATAAACACGAAGAAGGAACACTCAACGCAGGTAGAATGATGATAAACGGAGAAGAATGTAGGAGAGAATGGGGAACCAGCCCAGAGATATCTCATAATAAAGTGAACTGTGAGAGAAGTTTAGGAGATTTAGTGAGGGTGTAACAAGAAGCGTGACTTTGTAAGGGAGAGAGAGAGAGAGGAATAGCAACAAGTCAGCAAGAAAAAGAGAGAGAGAGAGACAGACAGACAGACAGTGAGAGAGAGAGAGTGGTAAGGTAGCATCATGCATTATGTAAGCTAGCTCTCAGCGTCGTGACGTAACGCATGCAGCATGAAAGGACAAGTTAAAGACGCTTCTCCATCAGTTCAAGAAGGTTAGGTTAGGTTTAGGTTAGATTAGGTTAAGTTAGGTTAGGTTAGGCTAGAACTGAGTTAGGTTAGGTTCGGTTAGGTTAGATTTTGGTTAGGTTAGGTTTGGTTAATACTGAAATAAACTGGGGTGCCTCCTTTCACCAATTTCTACATAACTTCTTTCTTACTATCTCTTTCAACTTGCCTATCTCTCCCCTTTCCCTCATATATATATCATTTCTATTAACCTTATCTTCGTCTTTCTTGGTATTTCCTCCTGTTTGCCTTTTAAATCATCGGGCTTATCTTAACTTCTCTTTCATTTGTTTCCATAATTCCGTCTCGTGTTGTTTTTAATCTCCTCAACCTTCTCTTGTGTCCCCCCTTCTTTCTTCACTTAAACCTCTTTCTTTATATATATATTTCTCTATTCCCTTTCATCTATCTTTATCACATTTCGTTTGTATGTGTATCGTTTATTTTTTTTCTCCAATTACTTCTTCGGTTTTTTTGGGGGGGGGTAACACTCTCACTCTCTCTCTCTCTCTCTCTCTCTCTCTCTCTCTCTCTCTCCTTCACTTTCGTTTACATCAGTCAATAATTAGTTCTCACCTGCCTGACGTCACCATGTACTCCTGAGCGTTAACTACGACATCAGGTGATGGTCACTTACCTGAGTACATAAATATATATGTAATTTCAGTCTGACGCAGGTAAAAATCGCCCTCTGTTTTTTGTTTTTTTTATTTATTTAGTTTTTCTCAAAGACGTCTTCGTGTGTCTTCAATAAGGGTCGTTGTCATGTCACGTTGTTTACACTGTAGTCAAGAGGTCGCTGATTGGCCAAACCATCACATTACGTCATGGAATACAAGACCAATGACTAGCTACATCGTATCTGACGCCATTAAATACAAGCCCTCTAACTTGCCAGATCCTCCGTGACGTCATGAAATACAAGCCCTCTGACTTGCCAGATCCTCTTTGACGTCAGAGAATTTAAAGCTGCTGATTGGTGAGACCATAACGAGTGTTGCTAGAAGCCACGTCACTATGAGCGGCGCCTTAAGCTGTAATGGTCATCGGCAAGGATTGAGGGAGAGTAACTGCAGATTTGAGAGATGGTTACATCATCCTCACAGAAACAGATGAAGATGCTGATAAACTACTTAAGTCTAGTGCCATGGACAAAATGAAAATTAACGGTTACGAGGTCATTGTCCCACGGGAATACGGCGCCAAGCTCACCCTTGTATGTAAGAAGTTAGACAAAGATGTAGTGGAAAATAACGCAGAAGAAATAAGAGATGAAATACAAAAGCAAAACAATGTCAAGGTTGTGGAGGTGTATCCTATGTATGCCCATAATATAATCAAGGTTCGCTTTGCAGACACAACGGATGCAAAAAGAATGAAGGAGAAGGGGCTCTATGCATATGGCACTTCCATCTCATCACACCAAATAGAATATGAAAAGTATACGCCCATCCAACAATGTATGAAGTGCTATAAATACAATGACCACATGACCAAGAGCTGCCCCATGCAAGGGGTCATATGCTCTGAGTGTTCATCTGATCAACACTTCTACAAAGACTGCCGTAGCACCATAAAAAAGTGTGTCGTCTGCGAGGGTGGCCACAGGACCTTCTCTGCTACCTGCCTGGTCAGGAAACAGGCACTTCAAGAAACAGAGAAGAAACTGACCGAAATAACCAAACAAAAAGAAACCAGGGAAATTTCTAACACCATAGAAAGGACCACTCAGTCGACGATCATGGCTTACAGCCAAACCCTAAAAGACGCTCTAAAAGAAACTCAAGCAGACTCCCAAAAGCTCAACAATGTCAGCGAGACCATGGAAGTCCTGCAATCAGAGATAAGAACCATCAAGGACTCAATAAAACAGGCAGTTACTGAGTCGCTGGGCGCCATGAGGGACGCAGTGGCCGAGAGCATCAGGAGCGTCTCCTCTCCACAGCTGGACGAGTCCAAAGCCACCACTATATACTTGTCTTACCTGCATGCCCATCACATGAACATGGTTCATCCAGGTTCATTCTCGAAACACCTCAACGAGACACTAACCAGGAACAACATTGCACCTGTTGAAATATGCGGCAAAGTCCCTTCAAAAGAAATCCTTAAGGCAGTAACCCACTCAACGACTTATCGACGACCTCAACCCACGCCAGAAATAGACCATGACCTCCTTGACTTAGGCAAAAGTCAGTATAACCGCAATCCCGACGTGGCCAGTCAGTCCCCCTGGGATCACAGCTCCAACGACACCGTAAATGCCCGCGATCCCATTACATGCACTCCCAGCGACGACAGTGACCATCGGACTGCAACCACAGTCAATGGTTGCGACCAGATGATGACGACTCACCCCACAGAGGAACAAGACCCTCGAGCTGCAGCGTCAGTTGATTACTACGACACGCAGGCCCAGGACCTGAACACCTTCCTGTACACGGGTGACGAGAAGTTTGAGGGCCCGCCATTGACTGACAAGCAGATGTCCGAAGGTTCTGCTAAGAAGTTCCGTCCCCCTAGAAATGGCAAAAGCCGAGCAAACACTCCAAGCGACGCCCCAAGCTACAGTCTCCGAAATGGCAGTCGTTAGCAGGATGAAAATTGTCCAACATAATGTCCTACACTGGTCCCTTAATAGACGTAATGAACTGTCTAACTTATACTATCAATTAGACCCAGACATCATTCTGTTAAACAGTACGGGCATAAAGGACGAAAGTAAGCTGAAAATTTTTGGCTACACTGTATACCAGAGGAACATGACGGGTGAGCTGAACGATGGTGTCGCTGTGGCCATCAGGTCACGGCTGAGTCACAGAGTGTTGCCAGACTTCGAGGATTCAGTTCTGGGAGTGCAGGTGGAGACAACTAGGGGACCTGTTATCATATGCACAATGTACCTACCTCCCAGACGCCCTTACTTACCCGAACAAGACCTAAACCAGTTGCTACGCCACAGAAAACCAACATACATCATAGGGGACTTAAATGCGCGCCACGCCATACTCGGACACGGTAATGAGAACAACGTCGGTGTGGCGCTGTATGACAACATCAGAAGGGGAAAACTGCAACACCTCGGGCCAGATTTCCCGACATTGATCAGACGTGCCAGTGCCACAACACCCGACATAATCCTCTCTAACAACGAGGCCGTCCTGAACAGGCACGTTACCGCCGGACCCATCAGTACCAGTGATCACCTGCCAGTCGTCGTGACGCTCTCATCCAATCCCATTATGATACCCGCCAACATCAGGTCAAACCTCAAACGGGCAGACTGGGACTCCTTCAAGGAGTCTCTCAGTCTCAAGCAGGGGAGAAACCTGGAAGAAGCCAGCCCTAATGACATCGACGACGCGGTCGAACAATGGTATAAGGATGTGAAGACGGAGATGGACAACAACATCCCGACCACCAGTTACAGGACCATTCCCCATCCTCACACTAGTCACCAGCTGAGGCAGCTCAGTGTCCAGTACGCTCACGTGAGACAGCTAGCCAGTATCCGCAGGTGGACGCAGGAGCTGAGAGACCGGTACCGAGAGCTACAGACGGACATCCAGCACGAGAGCAAACGTCTACATGAACAAAAGTGGGCCGCCTTGGTGTGGGAGGCAGCCAACAATTACCGCGATTCTGCTGCATTCTGGAAAGGGACCAAGCGACTGATGGGTTCCACCTCTAGCACGGTCCCTTACCTGCTCGACCAAAACAACGTAAAAATATTCGAGGAAGAAAACCAAGAACAACTACATCGGCGATATTTACGAAAGATCTTTACCATTAGTGAACAGGAAAACGAGGGCTTCGACAGGGACTTTGAGGAGGACATTTTAGGTCAGTTGCAGGACCATCAGCACCTGCTCCAGCCGCTCCCACGGACTGACTTCACCAGACTGGTGGACGGAAGCTACCTGACGGAACGCATTGTTCCTGCAGATGTGTCAGCCGTCATAAAAGGGTTTAAAAACAAATCACCTGGTCAAAGTCACATTAACAAGAAGATCCTGGCTCAACTCCCCGACAACATGATAGAGAGGTTTGCTCATATATGCAACGCCTGCCTCGCCTCTGGATACTTCCCTAAGATGTTCAAAATTGCCGTTATTCGCCTCATACCAAAAGCAGGGAAGCCTCCAAACAAAGTCGAAAATTTTCGACCAATATCGCTGCTAGAGGTACCTGCCAAAATATTCGAAAAAATAGTCAACAAGCGATTGCGGATGTATCTGGAGGACGAAGACGTGCATAATCCCCGCCAGTTCGGCTTCCGCCAGTACCGAGGCACATCCACCGCCATAGCTCAGGCCTACGAGCAGATCGCCAATGCCATGACTGGCCGCCTACAGTGCAATATAGTACTGAGGGACGTCAGCAAGGCGTTTGACAAAGTTTGGCACGCAGGACTGCAGTATAAGATCATACAACTGGGGCTACCCGAAAATCTGACTCGCCTGCTGTGCAACTTCATTATGGACCGCAGAGCCAAAATTAAGATGCAAGAACATTTTGGAGAAGAATTCTCACTATCGAGCGGCGTGCCTCAGGGCTCTTGTCTCTCACCAACCCTTTACACACTCTACACGGCTGACCTGCCACCCCAATCGTCGGCAGCGAGTACGTCATGTATGCCGACGATGTAACACAGATCGTCACCTGCCCAGGAAGGTCCACAGCAAGGATGGCGCGACTCACTGCTCGGGCAATTGAGGAGATCTCGGAGTATGAAAATAAATGGAAAATAATAACAAACAAAACGAAATTTGAGGTCATACCCATAGCCAAATTCAAGCCGGCCCCATTGATGATCGACGACGAAGAGATTGAGTACTCTAAACAAGGCAGGTTGCTCGGCCTCATCATTTCTCGGACGGGCATCATTCCTCACGTGAAGGACAGACTAAATAAAGCCAAAGTCGCAGCAGCCAAATTAAAACGTTTTAAATTGATGCCTGAGAAGATACAAGTTCACCTGTACAAGGCGCTGGTGAGGCCTGTGTTGGAGTACCCATCTATACCACTCGTCACACTCGGGAAGACTAGACTACAACAACTACAGAGCTTCCAAAACAAATGTTTGAGGTCAGCCAGTGGCCAAGCGCCACCCTACCAGGAGACAGTGGAAACCATCCACCTAAGAAATAAAACAGAGGCCCTCAACTTCAGGTTCCATCGCCTAGGGAAGAAGGTTTGG
>NW_024744115.1:0-19410 GCF_018991925.1 Homarus americanus | reverse complement strand
AGGTGTTGGTGATGTGTGGGAGGGGAGAAGGTGTTGGTGATGTGTGGGAGGGGAGAAGGTGTTGGTGATGTGGGGGAGGGGAGAAGGTGTTGGTGATGTGTGGGAGGGGAGAAGGTGTTGGTGATGTGTGGGAGGGGAGAAGGTGTTGGTGATGTGTGGGAGGAGAAAGGAATTGTTAAGGGAGGTGGGTAGTAGTTGGGGAGGTGAGTGGGGAAAGATGGGGAGGGGTGTGGGGATGGGGAGGGATGTGGGGATGAGGGAGGGATGGAGGGGGAGTGTAGGGATGTGGGAGGGGGTTGGGATGAGGGAGGGGTGTGGGGATGGGGGACGAGGTGGGGGTGGGGATGGGGGAGGGGAGGGGTCGTAATGGCGTAAATGGGCGGTGCATGAGGAAAGTGTAGTGTTGGGGGAAGGGAAGGATGCGAGGGGACCATGAGACAGGAATGGTAGATGCCTCCCTTCACCTCTCACGATACTTTCCCTTCACTCCATCACCATAATTAGTCTCAGGACTCGCTTCCATTTGATCATAAGCTGCGTTAGTGAGGACTGAGTGGAACATGCTGCCCGGGTTCGCCAAAAGAAAAAATAATCCCTCAGTGGGTCAGACAGCTTCTCGGAAAAGGTATTTTATATAGTTGATTAATGTAGGTTTATATTCTTCAATAAGGAGTAATTCAGCCAGAGCTACAGTCACACCTAACACCAATGTGGAAAGAATCTTACAGCGGGTCTGTGTATGTAAAAGATGTACACTGTGGACAAGTGTACATGTTAATATAATTGCTCTTATGTCTTAGTTGAAGTGTGTGGTTCGATCCCCGGACAAGGTGAAACTAATGGCAAATTTCTTTAACATGTCATTTGCGTCTGTTTATTGGGCAGTAATTTGGGACCTGGATGTTAATCAATTTGCGGCTCGTGCTCCGGAGTAATGGATAACCAATGCAGCTAGCGACTTGTCCGATCTCTTGGGGTCATTTCTTAACATTGGTTCATACTGGTCGATAACTTGGATGTGGGTGCTGTGTTGGCAGGCCAGTTTTGGGCACGAGGACAAACCATTATTACAAATGTATGAATAAATTATATAAATAAGTTAACCAGTCAAATGTATATTTAGAGGTGTGTGTAAGTGCGCGCGAGTATGAATATATGCTCGTAGATGTACTCGTAGATGTAAGTGTACACTTACAAGTGATCCAAGAAATCCCCATGTGCGCACAGACGCGACGCGTACTGATGCGTATATCTAGAACACGACACTTTCCATGTTGAGAGAGAGAGAGAGAGAGAGAGAGAGAGAGAGAGAGAGAGAGAGAGAGACTGGCACTCAGGTAGGAGGAGGCAACACATAATACGATACAGTCAAGGAGAATCCACGTTAGTATCAATCTCAATTAAAATAAACACAGCATGTGGACCTGAAAACTCCCTCATTAACGAGAAAATTAGCCATAATTAACCTAAACTAAGTAAATCTCTCGTGTAAGGGAGACAAATAGTGGAGGCCAGGCGGCTGAAACACTACTGCACAAGGGTATAATAGGACCTTCATTTTGACCTGGCGTTAGGATCTACAGGTACACTCATGCAGTTACGTCTATGATAACATAATTAAACCAAACATCCCTATTAGTCGTTGCACACCTGAGCCTTTGTTCCCATACCTGAGTCAGTTTCCACGCCTAAGTTTGTTTCCACACCTGAGTTTGCTCCCACACCTGAGCTTGTTCCCACACCTGAGCTTGTTCCCACACCTGAGCTTGTTCCCACTCCTGAGCTTGTTCCCACACCTGAGCTTGTTCCCATCCCTGAGCTTGTTCCCATCCCTGAGCTTGTTCCCACACCTGAGCTTGTTCCCACACCTGAGCTTGTTCCCACACCTGAGCTTGTTCCCCTTTCCAAGATTGCTTCCACATTTGAATTCGTTTCCACTTCTTAGCATGTTCCACACCTCAAACATGTCCCACACCTCAAACATGTCCCACACCTCAAACATGTCCCACACCTCAAACATGTCCCACACCTCAAACATGTCCCACACCTCAAACATGTCCCACACCTCAAACATGTCCCACACCTCAAACATGTCCCACCCTCAAACATGTCCCACACCCTCAAACACAAACCCACACCAAACATGTCCCACACCCCAAAGACAAGTCCCACACCCTCAAACATGTCCCCACACCCTCAAACATGTCCCACACCAAACATGTCCCACACCTCAAACATGTCCCACACCTCAAACATGTCCCACACCTCAAACATGTCCCACACCTCAAACATGTCCCATACCTCAAACATGTCCCACACCTCAAACATGTCCCACACCTCAAACATGTCCCACACCTCAAACATGTCCCATACCTCAAACATGTCCCATACCTCAAACATGTCCTATAGTTCAGCTTCTTCTTACACCCAAACATGATCTAAACTCAATCCAGCACAACGATGAAATATCCTCTACGCTTCAGTACCCTTCGCTAACCAAAGAGGTACATCCTTCATACTTGCCTTACACCCCCTACCCTACCTCAGCCCGTCCAAGCTCACTCCACCCCAGTCCAAGCTCACTCCACCCTGTCCCAGCTCACTCCACCCCAGTCCAAGCTCACTCCACCCTGCCCCAGCTCACTTCACCCTGTCCCAGCTCACTCCACCCCAGTCCAAGCTCACTCCACCCTGTCCCAGCTCACTCCACCCCAGTCCAAGCTCACTCAACCCTGTCCCAGTTCACCCAGACCTTCCCAGCTTACTCCTGGTAACTCAATATCCCAACTGACCCACCACGTACCTCAAACTGGTTCAAGAAGTGTGTCCAGTTACCACACTCGGCTTCGTGGGTATTACATGTGTTGATAGATAACTTATTAAAATGAGTCCAGTAGAGAAATGATAAAAGAGTATAAACTAGTTGGCTATTTTAGGGGGAGGGTGGGTGCATTTTTTACTGTAATTTGTTTTGTTATTATTGTTATATTATTTGTAATAATCGTATGCATTCTCATTATTTCTATGATAATTTCTTAACGTTTAATTCTGGTATTTATTCTTATTTATCAATTATTATTAATAATTATTATTATTATAAACTATTATTAAATAGTGTCATCAATTATTATTAATTATTACCATTAGTATTCATTATTTTAATTGTCTATCATTTTGCAATATTATAATTATAATTATCATTATCATTACCATCATTAATATTAATACATTTCGTTTATTGATTCATTAACGCTAACTATCTACACGAACCATCTACTTACAGCAAAATGATTACCACCACATAAATGAGAACCATCACAATAAACAGTAGTCATTAAACTTCCTCTTTCAACTGTGGTCATGGGTTTACGAGCAGTGACCTCTGGCAGGTCATTAAGTCAAACATCCATCTTCTTGTTTTACTGTACAGTTTAATACTTAACTAAACATTACTGCACAGGGACGGTAAAGACACAACGAGATTAAGTACATGGACAATTGGTTTAAAACACAAACTTAAATGGAAAAAAATAACATTGAAATTATAATATTTTGGGGAAGGACATCTGAAGGTCGCCGTGGGTGACATATTAACATCACTGTAGTGCTGTGATCCTGACGAAGCTCAGCAGTAACTATAAACGCACGGGGTTAACAGGGCCTGGTCATAGAGGTGTTCAGGGCCGGGCAGAGGGTTCAGTGGCTAAGTCTAGGGAAGCGTTCAAAGATCAATTAAACGCAACTAAAAAGATCTGGGCAAGTTCCCCATAGTTTGTAAACCACAGTTGCCACATATAACATGTGTGTGGGTAAGAGACGAGAAGGAGCTTTACACGTCAAAATATAGGAAAGTGTCGCTACAAACACAGGCGTTCTAAATTCATAGTCAGTCTGGTTTATCATCTGGTTGGTCCCAGGTATAGCACAACATAGGTACCTTCTTCCTCACAACTCTTCCACCTCTCACTCGTCTTATTCTCTCCCCTTTCCTGCTGGCATCTCACGCCTCGGAAGCACTTGGCCATCACAGCACATTTCATGTCTAAAAATGTACATCCCGATTCTCTAAACAGCGTAAAACCATCACCTTGTCGGTGTCACGTTTCATGATAAGTGGTTCACACCAAGTGCTGGCAGAGTATGACATAAACAAACACATCTCAACCCAGAAGACGTGGGACGTTTAATACTCCGGATTTGACAGACCGAAAAGTCTCTTTTTTGTTTACAATCTTCCCTCGGAGAATTCACGATCTTATACAAGATACCGCTCTACTCAAATCCCGTTTTAAAAGACAATCCTCGCGTGTGACGCAAGCACTTTACTTTTAAGATCATTACCGGTGCCTCTGTGTGTGCTTGAGTGTGTGTATATGTAAAGATGACGTTTATAGATGGTTTATGGGCCCCAAAATCTGTGTCAGAAGACGCACCTATGAACTTCTGACAGTGACTTCTTAAACTCAAATACAATGACGTCGCCTGTATATCTTACTACACATATGCTCTCTCTCTCTCTCTCTCTTTCCTCGTCATTATCTTCTTCTCCATCTCCTGCATTTCT
This sequence comes from Homarus americanus, assembly GCF_018991925.1. Classification (NCBI taxonomy): domain Eukaryota; kingdom Metazoa; phylum Arthropoda; class Malacostraca; order Decapoda; family Nephropidae; genus Homarus; species Homarus americanus. Next base: position 14,846 of record NW_024744115.1, on the reverse strand, counting down.
TCCTAACTTCCCCTTTTCACCTTTCTCTTAAGCTCCCCTGATGTACAAATCATCCCTCTTTCACCCTTATCTTTTTATCACATTAGTTTTCTTTTTATCTCTCCCACTCACTTCTTCTCTTCACTTTCTCACTCCTTTTAACGTCTCTCTTTCCCACCCTTCTTGATAATCGTCCTCATATTCAATTTTTTTTCTCATTCTCTGTCTCTTCTCATCCTATTCCTTACCATTTTTTTTACACTCTACTTCTATATTTATTTTCCTTCCATTTCTTAAAGTTTGTTTAAATCAATTCCAATATCTTTTAACTGTTTAGACTCGTTTTATCTCACATTTTCTTTCTTGCTGCATTTAATTTGTTTATCTTCTTCTTCTCACGTATGTTCATTATTATCATCATCATCTAGTCTTATTTCTTCCCCTTCATTCATTTTCATTCATTGATACATTCCTTCTTATCTTCATTGACTCATTCTCTTTGCTTCATCATTATTATCTACCGTAATCTTGTTTTTAAATAACTTTTCATCATTCATTATCTTCACTGTATGTGGTCTACCTCTCTTTCTATATGGCATGTTAATTACCCCCCCCCCTCCTCTCTCTCTCTTTTCTCATACACATATTGTTAAATTTCTCTATCTCATTTCACTCTTCCTATACTTTTATATCTTTTCCCCCTCCTTTTTCCTCCCTTTCTTTCCTTCGTTTCTTCTTTCTTTTCGTATCTCCTTCTTTCTCTCCTTCCTTACTAACGCACATAATTACTGAGCTACCTGTACAACACAAGAGGTTCACACAGCTATACACTAGTTTACAAAGCAAGAACTCACAATAATTTGATCAAGTTTTTGGCAGCTTCGGGTACTAACTTTCGCTCATTTCAAAATAAGATTTCACTAAGTCAGACGAGTGACAGAGAAAATACATGACTTTCGTTCATCGTTTATCTGCAAGTCTCTTTATCTCAGGCTGTGAAAAGTTTACTTGTATTTTGAGTGTTTATTTAATTGTTTGATTTATGTGTACGATTTACTTTTCGTGTATGTGAATGCGAGTGTGTAAATTTGTAAGTCTAAATTAAAGCAGGCGTGTGAGTGTCCACCGCCACACACAACCTCGGCGGATTCCGCATTAACCTTTCGAGCCATCTAGTATCTCACCAATAAGATTTCTCATAATTTAACCATAACTAAACGCTTATCATTTTCAAATCTAAATGACAAAAAAAATTAAATAAACGAGAGAGAGAGAGAGAGAGAGAGAGAGAGAGAAAGAGAGAGAGAGAGAGAGAGAGAGAGAGAGAGAGAGTCTTTTCACCCGAACACATGTCAGAGCGTCACAACAGCCAGCAGCAGCAGCATCATACACACAGTTCTACACCCTCTTTCCCGTCTTATCCTTGCCTCCCACCGAGATTTTTGTTCACAAGAAACATAATGTGACGCGCAAAAGAAGTTTCTGTTCCAAAAGTACGAGCATGTTAATGTTAAGTTCTCCCAGGAGGTCGCCCCTAATGAATATTTTCCTCGTTACAGTAACTGGGAAGTAGTCAGCCTTTGTTCTACTGCTGCTTCAATTGTCTTGGTTTTGTTGTCGTTGTGTAATTTTCTCTTAAAGTTTCTGCCAACTAAAGTTACGTCCGATTAAACCTTGAATCACCAATGACGTTTACGTCAAATAGGGATTTTTTCCACAATTTAATGGAAATTAGTTCACAAATGGTAAAATTTGTTCTATTGCCGTTCATTTCTTTCCAGAGAAACAAAAGAAAAAAAATTTATGGGTTTAACTTGGCACACAAGTTACAGCGGGGTATATTAGGACACAAACAGTACTTGATTTACGAAATACAAAAAAGTGTTATTGATCCCCACATAGTTTGTGTCCCTGTTAAGAATCAAAAACAAAACAAAAATATCAAACCACATTAGAACAATGACCCAGATTGTGTTGACGGGTTGTGAAGACGCAAGGATTATCTCAGGAGATAACACAAGAGGATGAGATAAGAGGTAGATAGAGGTACTGTAAGGAGCTCATTTAATGGGTTCATTGAATGGATAAGTAGATGATTGAGCGGAAAATGGAATTACTGTGAATAGGTAGGTGAGTGTTACGAGTTGGGGATTTAGAATATAGTTATACGTCTACCCAGATCCCAACAGGTAACAACAATAAAAAAAAAACAAAGACAATCGGACTATAAAAGGGTAGACAAAGGATGCGAGTTTTCGTTGTATATAATAGAGTACCATAAATCCCTTAACAAAATATTCAGCTTATAAATTACCCTTAACCAAACTTAACCTAAACATTAACAGTATATACATATTAATACAACATAAACAATTTTGAAGCAAGTGGACGTGGGGGAGGTAATACAAGATACATGTACTTAAGTGAGGAGCTGAGATGGCTGACGAGTAAGGCTGAGTATTGTAGAAGACGGTAGGTAGTCACTGCACGTAGGTTTAGAGGATAGATGATCCTGTGGTCACTTCCCAGAGCCAAGTCCCTCTCCTCGAATTGGAGCTGACAAAGAAGACTTTGAGGAGGTGACGCAACCCAGGATATGGAGAAGGGAAACCTCGGAGTGGTAACTAAGACGAGTCATACACGTGTCTCGTCCCTAGATGGCGTTGCTCGTGGTGGGTAGGTAGATCAGGACAATAGATGGCGTGGTTCGTAGTGCGGGGTGGAGGGGTTCGTAACACCCCCCCTCCAAAGACCTCCGTAGCGCTGGCGCGAAGGAGGTGATCAACTGGTGCGTCTGGAGAGTAGCTGCTGCATTTCCACTGGAGCTCGGGATAAGGAGTCTGCAATCAGGTTATCGACCCCCTTTATGTGCCGGACTTGTAGATTATAGGGCTGGGTGAGGAGAGCCCAGCGGAGGATTCGCTGGTTGGAGGTCTTGTTGGTTTGGATGAACGTGAGTGGGTTATGGTCGGTGAAGACTAGGGTTGTTTGTGGGCAAGACTGGAGGTAACATTCAAACTTCTTTATTGCCAACACCAGAGCCAAGGCCTCCTTCTCTATGGTCGAGTAGTTGGTCTGATGTTTTTTCAACTTGGCGGAGTAATATGCCACAGGGTGAAGGACATCAGTGGTTGGGTCGGGTTGTAGGAGCACAGCCCCCACTCCGACACCACTAGCGTCGATTTGCAGATGGAAGGGCGAGGTGTAGTCAGGGGGGTGGACTACAGGCTTGGAGGCAAGGAAGGCTTTGAGGCAGTGGAAAGACTGGTCGCACCTCTGGTTCCAGATGTAAGGGACCGCAGAACTGGTAAGGTCTGGGAGGGGTCCGGCCACGCTGGAGAAGTTACTGCAGAACCGACGGTAGTAGCCGCACATCCCAAGGAAGCGCATGAGTTCCTTCCTCGTCCTTGGAGTGGGGAAGGACAAGATGGCTCTAACGTTTGCGTCCTTGATTACCATACACCCAACGATATCATCCCAGGTATTGAAGTCACTGGGGCCCGGCAAAAGCAGATTTAGCCAGGTTTATGGTGAATCAGTCTCTTGCAGTCGTGCAAACAGTATCTCCAAACGCACCAGATGTTTACGTCCCAGCTGGTAACACCACCACCAGGTCCATCAGGTACAGGCGAACGTCACCTAGGTCCTGAATTAGGAAGTTGATGGCCTCTGGAATGTGGCCGGGCATTAGAAAAGCCAAACGCCATAACCAAATATTGAAAAAAAGGCCAAATAGATTATAAATGCTAAAATTATTTGGCCCTATCCGTAAGGTCCCTTGATAATATCCTTTCAATAAGTCACCATTATTACTGATAAATTTGGCACGAAACCTATGCCATACATATATCTTCAATTAAAGGTAAAGGATAGGAGTCTGAGACAGTGACCTGGTTCACTTTACGATAATCGGTACAGAAACGAAAAGTGCCATCGGGTTTTGGAATGAGAAGGCAAGGTGAAGCCCAGGGGGAGGTACTAGGCTCAGCTAAGTTATGTTTTAACAAAAAATCTACCTCCTTTTTCATAATCTCTTTTTTTTTGTGGATTTAGTCGATAGGCTGATTGCCTAATGGGTTGTACATCATCCGAGATTAGCTTAATAATATCATGTTGATATATTGCAAAACCCTGGGAGGTCTGATGTGACTTTAGGAAATGTTGATAATAGCAAGTAGCAGGATCTTTTTAGCGAGATGGATTCAGAACAGAAAAATACTCATCCAAGTTGTTGAGTATGTGACTGTTAGTAGGAGTTTTCTTTAGGTAGAGGAAGTCTAAATTCTTAATAGGTCCACATATCTATGCCATCTCCGGCTCCGGCCCTGACAAAACCGAATGCAATACAGGTTGACTTATAGCCTCTGGGATGTCTTCCTCTGACTGCCTGGAATGGTAAAGTTTCATGAGATTAATGTGAACAAGTTGTGAATCTTTTCTGCGATCAGGAGTATGGACTATATAGTTGAGAGGAGATAGTTTATTAGCATCGACTTGAAAGTTTTGATGGAACCGTTCCAAACAACCTTGGGACGGTGGGTGGTAAGCCGAAGATGTACAATGGTCCACACTGGGGTCTTTCATCACCTGTTTGAACAAAGATGGATCAGATTGTTGGGCTGTAATGAGCTCATCCCTACTAATGGTCTTATTGTACAGATTGTCTGTGGGTAGTAAGATATTGGAGGTGGTTTCAGATGAAGAGGGCCCACTTTGCACACTCTGTGACCGGGTGACAGCACAAGATGGGAAAAGATGAGGAATAGTTTCTTTAAGGTCAGTGGTGGAGTTGACAGGTAAGGGAGAGTCGACTGTCTTTATGTTAGGAACCACTAGATCTTCTACCAAGTCATTACCCAATAATAAATGAATGCCGCACACAGGCATTGGGTCTTTCCTTATGGCTATTTGCACTTCCCCAGTAATCAAGGGACATTGGAGGTGCACTTTAGCTAAAGGATAGGAAGAATTGGATGAGAGATCCGAAATTAGAACACTCTCATTAGTAAATGCGGTAGATATATCAGGAATGACGTTAAACAGGAGGATAGATTGTGCTGCGCCCGTATCACGTAGTATACGAATAGGGAAAGAACGAGACCCCTCTATGATTGAAATTTTTCCCTCATAGGTGAATGAAGAGAAGAGATCCTGATGGGGCCTTTCCACATTGGTGTTTGCTATTGGTTTGGATTTGGGATCCAGGGAACTACTTTTTAGCAGTTCGACACTTTTGGTGTTTACAAGACTGGATCGTATGGCCTGGGTTTTACAGTAAGAACAATAAAACTTGGTTGCATCAGGGGGGGTAGGTGTGGGACCTTTCGACCTACCACTCACGTCCCCAAGGTTATCATCAGAGGAGGACCTAACATGTCGGAAAGTACCACGTTCTCTACTGCCCAGTGACTCCACCAACAAAGCGTACGCATCCAGCCAGCTCCAACCTTTTACGCCCTAAATTAACCTCTCCACATCCTCCACATGCTTCAAGATGTGAAATAGTATCTTGCTCTTCCACTCCTCCAGGACTACCAAATTTAACAAATCCTGAAATGTGGAGAGTCTCTGTAACCTCTAACCACTTCTTCCAAAACCTAAGCTTTTCTTGAGCAAACTCAACAAGGTGTGGGAAAGGAAATGGTTTAGTTGGTTACAAACTTCTGCCAGTATCCATCTGGCGTGATAGCATAAGAAGGTGAGATATTCTTTTACGTTATCATAGTCATCAGTCTGGTCTAAACAGTTATAAACTCGCAGGCCTTACCATATAATTTAGGAACTAACACTGACACCCACTGGTCCTTTGGCCACTCATTCTTCCGGCTATTTTTTCTCCAAAAAGTCCTAAATGACCCGTCCATATCGGATTCATCAAACCCGGAACAAGGAAGAAGCAGTAGCAGGGTTAAAAAGCAGCTGGATTTCTCTCATAATGCACTTCTTTTGATCTAAACTCCGATGTTAAGGTGACTTCTATCTCTCTTACCTGTAGTTCTTTCAGTCTAACCTCCTGCTCCAACTTGGCCCGTTCCATCATTTCCTCATGCTCCAACTTATGCTCCAACTTGGCCTGTTCCAACTTGGCCTGTTCCGACCTTTCTTCAGGCTCCAACTTGGCCTGCTGCTCCAACTTGGCCTGTTCCAACTCGAGTTCTTTCATTTTGATTTGGAACTCGAACCTAGCTCGTTCTAGTTCCAAGGCGTCTATTCGTTGTGTTTTTTCTTGAGGGCTAGCCAGACCTGAAGCAACTTCTGAGTGAGGAGGGGTGGTGGATAGTGGTTGAAGTTTCTTGGACATGGGCGTTAATCTGTCAACAGCGGATTCTTTTAAAACTTCATGTTGAACCAGCACTTCAATCACATGATTTTTTAACATTTCCTTAGTCAGTTGCTGTGAAAATGGGATATTATAATAGTTGGCTATTTCTTTCCATTCTTTCTTCAGGATATTAACACGTAATTTAGCTACGGAAGGATTTTCAATAAAATCCTGGAGATCAAAACCTGAGGTGGCCATTGTTAAGAAAAATAGGATAAATTAACTAATGGTCAAAGATAAGATAAGTGGATAACCCCTAGAAAATATCACGGCAGTGGATAACCAGAAAGTCCGAAAACTAACCAAGTTATACCTAGGGAAATTACACTTATGATTATTGTTCTTCTGAGAAGATCCTTAGATAAGGATAAGAGACTTGAAAGAGGTAGGGCGTATTACGGCATAAATATAAAGATCCGGATTAACAACCCTGATAAATGGTATGATTGACCCTGAATGAGATAATGAGAAGAACAATAATTGAGGCTTTATAATTATGGGGTCCTGGTAGAGCGTGGCGTCCCAAGATATCACTTCACCGTAAACTAGTGACTATGGAACAACCTACTCTGGAGTGAGGGTACGGCATTAAACAGATCCGGATTCTTCCCAACACTCGATAAGACTTACTACACAACTGCCACGTGTAATAACAGGTAAGCCTTATGACACTTGGAACCTAATATCCTACGTCTGTCACTCTTACTATACGATAATACCAATATATGCACACACATATGTAGGAAACTTTAAACTACCGTAAAGCAATTGTGAACAGAAGTGACTGGGAGGAATAATTAACACTGAGTAACAAGGGAGGAAGGAATATGGTACTTAAGGTCGTATCCTGTCACGGTCGCCATTTGTTACGAGTTGGGGATTTAGAATATAGTTATACGTCTACCCAGATCCCAACAGGTAACAACAATAAAAAAAAAACAAAGACAATCGGACTATAAAAGGGTAGACAAAGGATGCGAGTTTTCGTTGTATATAATAGAGTACCATAAATCCCTTAACAAAATATTCAGCTTATAAATTACCCTTAACCAAACTTAACCTAAACATTAACAGTATATACATATTAATACAACATAAACAATTTTGAAGCAAGTGGACGTGGGGGAGGTAATACAAGATACATGTACTTAAGTGAGGAGCTGAGATGGCTGACGAGTAAGGCTGAGTATTGTAGAAGACGGTAGGTAGTCACTGCACGTAGGTTTAGAGGATAGATGATCCTGTGGTCACTTCCCAGAGCCAAGTCCCTCTCCTCGAATTGGAGCTGACAAAGACTTTGAGGAGGTGACGCAACCCAGGATATGGAGAAGGGAAACCTCGGAGTGGTAACTAAGACGAGTCATACTCGTGTCTCGTCCCTAGATGGCTGCTCGTGGTGCTGGGTAGGTAGATCAGGACAATAGATGGCGTGCTTGTAGTGCGGGGTGGAGGGGTTCGTAACAGTGAGCAAGTGACAAACAGGAGATGAGGAGGGGGAGCGTTACAGGCGATTAATAAACCGGAAGAATTAGTAATTAAAACACCTGAGAGAAACCGGTAATATGAGGGGGGTGGGAGCATGAGGTGTCGTTATTGCACGTGGGTAACAAGAGAAACTTCCCTGAATCGTGACACAAATTTCAACTCTTAACTTAATGGTCGACTGTGATACACAAGTTTCTGTCACAGTGACTTTCATGAAGAGTTAAGAGATGTGACCTTGAAGAATTAGGAATGTTTAAGCTCCGGGTTATATTCTAGACTTAACGCCTTCACTACGGACACGTCACTTTTTAATGTTTTATGTTACTGCCACCAGACGATTTATCCACTGTGAATAAAAAATAAAAACAAATAGAAAGTGTAAAATAAAAAATAAATAAAAAATAAAAAAGTAAGGTGACAAATGATAAAATGCAGAGAGAAAGAAGAGCGAAAGAGAAAATGAGAGAAAGGACAGGAAGCCGGAATGAAGATGTCACCACTGTTTTGAACGAAAAATATAATAATGACGGGAAACGATGAGTAATAAAGATTCAATGTATCAGTGTAAAAGTTTCAAATAAAGTGAATGTAAGACTTATCCCGATAATAAGTATTTTCAATTAAAAACTGACTATTAAAAAATATAATTTACTGGGCAATAAAATATTAAATATATTAAAAAAAAAACTTTCTTGAGAACACAATAATGATCCTTTGGCCGATAAGATTTGTGTAATAACCCTCAAGAAACTGTATACAAAAATTCTCATAAGACGTAAAAGAAAACGGTTGAAGAATTGTAATAATCTCGTCTAGCCCCAGCAGCTGGTAGTGTGTGTGAGACGAGTGTGCGTGAGGCGAGTGTGCGGCAAGAGTGTGTGAGGTGAGTGTGTCAGGCGAGTGTGTCAAGCGAGTGTTTGAGGTAACTGTGGGGTGAGTGTGTAAGGCGTGTGTGTGGGGATCAAGGAAAAACAAGTCCTCACCATTTTATACATATGAAAGGTGGTGGTACAGTACAAGAGGTGAATATGGTCGTGTATATTAAATGTCTGTATACATGGCGGTGAGTAAGTCTGATGGGACGAGACAATTAAAAAAATGCATAAAACAATCTGACGATTTTTTTTTCTGTACGAGCAAGTAGACGAAGACTAAGATAACAATATAAAGACTTAAATCTACGGAATAATATTGACCCTAACATGATATCCATTCCTCTTCTTCTCACCAAGATAACAAGAGTTTAGACTATTCTATTTTTATTCTATAGAAAGTTTACGATACATTAAGTAGAAAGTAACTCTTAAGATGGGATATATATATATATTTTTTTAGGGAAGGTGACGATGACTGATGAATGCTAGTAAGAGTATTTTGAGGGAAGGTTATGCTTGTGGAATAGTGTAATAGTGTATGGTGACATAAGAGTTACTTTTGTGATACATAAGGAATAACGTCATGGTTATCCGATTCATTCATGTCTGTCTAGGTGGATATGGGTAACAGGTAACAAAAGAGAGGAAAGAGAATGAGAATTGTCAGCTTATTTTATTATGAATACGGAAGAATGAGTCAAGTAGAATGTTAAATTGCCCTAAGGAATTGGACAAGAGCAAGGTGGTGAAGGTGTGAATGCTGTCAGGACCAGTTTATTTGTGTTTAACAGGCGGCCAGATGACTGAGGAGAAATTGTAGGTCGTGAACGAGTCTTGGACACCTGGGCTCAATAGTCATTAAGGAAGACAAAGGTGAAGAATAAAGTGACGGGGAGTAAGCTGGAGGTGCTTCGGTGACAACCAACTGAGAATTTAGTGAGAGTAAGAACAGTGTATGAAGACATTAATCTTCTTAATTCTTGCATCCACAGAGAAACATTCACTTCACAGACTCGCCTAAAACTTCACCCGAGGTTTCAAATGAGATGAAAGTGAAAATAGTTAGGAACAGTTCTGATTCAGTTTACTCAATGCTGCTGTATATGTTCAGTACAGTATAGGAGGCAGCGTGTCCGGCACTGCACTCGACCACCTCCATTTCCCCAGCTGTGTCGAATGGATGTTCCCGAAGCTAGAACCAGAGACCATCTTAGGAAAAGTAATCTTATATTTCTGTGTATATTATGGAAAACAATTAAACAACGGTAAAGGAATTACAAATGTCGAAAGATGTGTCAGTGAAAAACCGTGATTAAAAAATGGAATGAGTGAAGTTGAGGAAATGTATAAAGTTGTATGGGGTGAGAAACTACGAGAGGGCGAAGTGAGGTGTCATAGTCTCGTAGAAATCATGATGGATGAGCGGAGTGAGAAGATAATTTATGACAGTGAGGGTGAAGGTAGGAGCAGAGAGAGAGACACAGGAGATGGGTCGAGTCGGTGAATGAGCGATCAATGTCTCGTGATACTTGAGTAGATGATCTGTGGGGGTAGGAGGTGTGTCCGATGGAGACGTTCTGTGTACGAGATTTATGGGAAGGAATGTAGACATAGGTCTTACTCGACATCCCAAAGCAATAAACATCGGAATATCGGAAAAATCTTGCCAAAAGAAGTTACAATTTCATTTCGGAAAGGAGTGAAATCAGTGTTGAACAATGATGAACAGTGTTTAACGCCAGCAGCTGAAAGTCGTGGTCAAGTTAACCATCACGCAGTGAGGTCCCAAGTACCCATGATGTGCCGGCGATATGTTAATCCATTCACAATTGGAGACCTGGGAACGGTGAAACACTGACTTAGTTCCTGTAGCACCAGACCACGCGGTGTCCCAACACTGTCCCATGGTGTTACGACGCCACATAGTGAGGGAGTCACTACACCACGTGAAGTCCCTCATATCATCTGTGAGAGAGTTACTGCACCACGTGAGGCCCCTCATAACACCATCTGTGAACAAGCTACAACACACCTCAGCGCACGTGACCTACGTGACCTCACACAGAAGGATAAGAGACCAGCCCCAGCCATCCACTGTGAACAATAATGTGTTTGTTCACTTCATGCTCCTTTTCCTTACTCTAATGTCAATGAATGTAATAAGTAATTTCTGTCCATTGCATATTTTCAGGCTACTGGCTGCTGAACCTTTTCAATAATGAACTGAAGGTAGCAAGGGAGGCGAAGTCAAACGCGAGAAAAGATTGGACCAATACAGTCAGACACCGGCGAGCTAACTGATAACGACGGAGAAATGAGCAATAATCTGAATAGATATTTTCAACAGTTTTCACCGCCGAAAATTTAAAAATGATACCCGAGGCACCGACGATATACAGGGATAGTGAAGAAAATAGATTAAGCGAGATAGTAGTGACTAGTAACGATGTTACTAAGCAAATAGACAAGCTAAAGCCTTATAAGTCACCAGGTCCAGATGAGATATTTCTCAGAGTATTAAAGGAATGTAGGGAAGAGCTTAGTATATCCATAGCAAATCTGTTTAATATGTCCTTAAAAACGGAGGCAGTACCTGAATCCTGGAGGATAACGAATGTAATAACGATTTTCAAGAAGGGAGACAGATCACTATCCTCTAACTACCGTCCATCAGTTTAACATCAATTGCAGGCAAATTACTGGATGCAGTAATTTCAAACTCTATTCGATATCACCTGGAGAAGCACAAGTTGATCAACGATTCCCAACATAGCTTCACAAGCGGGCTGTTCTCGAATCAGTGGACGACGGGCACGACTATAATGTGGTACATTTTGACTTTAGCAAAGCCTTCGACAGAGTCCCCCACGAAAGACTAATAAGAAAAGTGGAGGCTCATGGCATTGGAGGAGATATTCTAAAATGGATTAGGGCGTGGTTACAGGACAAGAACCGGCGAGTGAGCATTAACGGCAGTAAATCCGATTGTAGTAACGTCACTAGTGGAATACCCCAAAGCTGAGAACTTGAATCATTATTATATATATATATATATATATATATATATATATATATATATATATATATATATATATATATATATATATATATATATATATATATGCGACATAGATATCGGCGTAGACAGCAACATAAGTAAATTTCCCGATGACACTAAAATAGGGCGAGTAATTAAATCTGACAAGGACTCCGTAAAACTATAGGAAGACCTAAAAAAAAAAATTCGAATGGTCTGAAAAATGGCAGATGAAATTCAATGTGGACAAATGTAACTTAGTCTAAGAGATGAAACCAAAGAAACCAGACACCAGATGCTATAGAGAAATCCGAGTGTGAGAAAGATTAAGGAGTAATGATAAGTAGGAATCTTAAACCAAGTTAACAATGTGTATTTGCTCGAAACAAGGCTAACAAAGTACTTGGGTTCATACAAAGAAGTGTTAGTTACAAGGCTAGCGAAGTCATACTAAAACAATATCATGCGCTTGTGACACCTCACTTGGATTACGCAGTTCAATTCTGGTCACAGTACTACAGAATGGATATTGAGGCCCTAGAAGGAATTCAGATGAGAATGACAAAACTAATCTCGGGCATTAGGAACCTTGAGTACAGAGACAGGTTAAAGCATCTTAATTTGCACTCCCTCGAGAGAGGTAGAGTGAGGGGCGATATGATCGAGGTGTATTAATTTAAGTCAGGGCTGAACAATTGTGACATTACAAAAGTACTCAAAACTATCCTACCAAGAGCGAACTCGTAACAATGGTTTTAAATTAGACAAATTTAGATTTAGGCGCGAAATAGGTAAACATTGGTTTGGAATAGAGTAATGGACGAGTGGAACAAGATTTCAAAAATCATCATTAACTCGAATACGCTGGATAGCTTCAAACATATGTTGGATGGATATATGAGCAATAGGGGTTGGGTGTAAATGGGACTGCCCAGTACGGGCCAATAGGCCCTCTGCAGTTTCCTCCATTCTTATGTTCTTATGTTATCAAAACATACATACAATTACCAAATTCTGATTATTATTATTATTATCATTATTATTATTATTGAGAGTTCTTAGCAAGTCGTGTTCTGACCTCACTCAGTTGTGTTCTGACCTCACTAGGGGAAAGGTCACGGCAGGGTTAGCTCCTGAGGGATAATTATCAGATATGGCCAGTGATATGTGCGGTCTTGGGTATGAGAGTTTGTTGACCAAACTGGAGTGGTCAACTGAAGAATTGGCGAGGGCCAAGTTAGAAATTGAGAGGGCCACGTTGGAGAACCTGAAATTAAGGAAAGAACTGGCGAAGTTAAAAGGAGAGGCTGGACGAGTAAAGCCAGTGTCTGACGAAAAATCAAACGAGTGGAAAGTCGTGAGTAGTGGGAGGACCAAGCTGGTGGTGAAGAAGCACACGAAGGATACGACAACAACGACAACAACAGCTAAGTGTACCAACCCGTTCAGTCCCTTGATAGACGAATTGGACGTTAGTACAGTCAGGGGCAGGGATGACAAGGAAGGTATAAAAACTTTAATTGTTGGTGACTCACAGGTAAGGTACATGGACAGGGCCTTTTGTGGTAAAAACAAAAATAGGATGAGGGTGTGTTTGCCAGGAGCTGGGGTGGGGGATATAGTTGACAGGATGGACAATATCTTGTCTGGTAATGGGAACAAACCCATTATCTGCCTCAGTGCAGGAGGCAATGATATTGGCGGTGTAGGAGCGAGGGATAAGTTCAAGGCAGCCATAGATCGTATTAGGACTAAGGGAGGGATCCCTATCATATGCGGTGTCCTGCCTAGAAGGAGAGTTGGCAGTGAATGGTTGTCAAGGGCAGTTGGTGTTAACGACTGTCTTGACAGATATTGCAAGTCAATATCAGTCCCATTCATTGACAACTGGGACAACTTCTATGGCAGAAGGGACCTTTATGCTAGGGATGGGGTGCACCTGTCTAGGGATGGAGTAGCAACCCTGGCTGGGGCTCTAGAGGGGGCAGTTCAAAAGATATCGAAGTCTTTAAACTGCTAAGAGAACATAGGAGCACGGGGGTGGAGGAGACTGCAGTGGGAGCCGGTAAACAAGGCGAAAGATTACAGGGAAATAGTGTTAGGAAGGATGACAAAACTAAATTAGACAGGGAGTTTAAAACTAAACGCGGTAAGGGAAGGACTCAGAACACGACTAACTTAAATGTATACTACGCGAACAGTAGAAGTATGAGAAACAAAATAGATGATATTAAGGCCTTGGTATGTACCGAAGAAATCGATATAATTGCATTCACTGAAACATGGATCAACCTAGACACACGTGAATTACCAGTCGAATACCAAATTGCGGGTTACAAACTGTTCCATACCGATAGGCAGACCAGGAAGGAGGCGGAGTAGCAATCTATGTTAGGGATAATCTGAAGTGTGAAATAAATAAGGAAATAAAAACAGAGGAATACAGAAACAATTTGGATAGAATTAAGCGACGGTCGGGAAAAATTAATCACAGGGGTAATATATAGACCCCCCCAATCTTGATAGCGTCAATGAGCGACTTATCTGAGATGAAATGCGCAGGGCTTCCATACACAACAAAGTCTGTATAGTAGGCGACTTTAACCTTGGCCAAATAGATTGGACTGTCCTTACGGGTAACTCAGAATCAGAGGATTTTCTCGAGACGATCCAAGACTGTTTCCTAAGTCAACATATAACCGAACCCACACGGGGTAATAATATACTGGATTTAGTTCTGACGAACAGAGAAAACCTCATTAGCAATGTCGAGGTAGGGAACGAACTTGCAAACAGCGATCACAAAGAAATTCGATTCCAGTTAGATTTTCAGGGCAGACGTAAGGAAAATTCCACTAAAGTACCAGATTTCTGAAGGGCAAACTTTGACAGTTTAAAGAGGCAGCTGAGAGAGGGGGTGTCGCGCTTGGCCATGAACCTGACAGATGACACCGACCTGATAACGAGATCTGAGATTGCCGAGTTCCACGATAATTTAAATAGTGAGTTACTTAATGCACAAAGGCAGAACATACCATACAAAAACCTCAGATCAGACAACAATGACCCTAAATGGATAAATAATTATTTAAAGAACATCATTGGCCAAAGGAAGGCTATAGGTAGAAGGATAAATCGTGGCGAAATT
>NW_024744114.1:0-31795 GCF_018991925.1 Homarus americanus | reverse complement strand
ACTACCGACCGTTGCCGTGCTATTTAAAGATTAGTAGGGTCATTACCTAATACCTGACCATTGTGGACCTGGTCTCACCCTCCTCTATATATACACCTTGTTTTGTACTTCTCTTCAGTCTGTACTCACCCCTGAAGATGTGAATTACACAGCGCTTAGGAACTTCGTGTTTTCTTCTTCCTTGTAGTTATCAGCATATATATATATATATATATATATATATATATATATATATATATATATATATATATATATATATATATATATATATATATATATATATATATATATATATATATATATATATATATATATATATATATATATATATATATATATATATATATATATATTTCATTAGCGGTTGGTAAAACGTTACTCTGACCCTCGTGATCACGGGTAGTCCCCATTAGATGTTCACGGCGCCATAAGCTCATTGAACAGGCTTTGTGTGAAATATAACAAAGTCTAGGACTGCTTTTAGTATCCTGGTGGTCCAGCAGTTAGCGTTCCCGGTCACAGTCATGGGCTCGTGGGCCGTGGGTTCGAGTCCTGGCGGGTTGAGGTGTTGATTGTATGTAGAAGTCAGCGTGTTTATTGGGCTAATGAAATATACATGGATCCTCGTGTTTCGAAGCCGAATTTGGTAAAACGTTACTCTGACCACCTACGTGATACAGGTAGTCCCCATTAGAGGTTCACGGAGCCATGTAATGGGACGGATCTTGCAAGAAGAAGATTACATATAGGTAGAATATTGATAGTATAAGAGTATAAAAGAGAGGAAGATTTTGGTAGCGTGCTCGTGATAGTTATTTACACTTATCGTATCTTATACGTCAATACACATCTATTACGTCTTAAGGGCGACTTCTCAAACACCGCTTCGTTACAACTCTTTATTAATTACGAACATGACATGGACACATTAACAACACCTTCTATTGAAGTTACTAGGATTATATTTACGTTACTAGGACATCATATTACGTTACTAGACACTCTGATTCTCGGACACGAACATGAAATGAATACACTTCCCACGTAAGTAACTCATCCCATGGAAAGCTCTGACAAACACTCACGTGACCTAGGGGAGGCCCTAGCAGGTGGTCCTGGGTTGTCTCTATGGGGAGACTGTAGCTGGGCGCGGAGGAAGTCTCGGTCCTGACCGAGGCGACTGCCTCGTCCTCCTGACTCCTCTTGAGGAGGACTCGGGACGTGGTGGCCCTTCTTCGTTACATGACACACTCTCTCTCTGTCTCCTCTGGCTCTGTCTCTGTGTCTCTCCTGAGAGGACTAGGACGTCTATATTGGGAGGCGAGCCGTCAGGTTGAGCTGGTCGGGGGGCCGCGAAGGTCTCCTTACATTGACCTGGCCAATGTGAGTCCGGGTCTGGACTTTTTCAGATGTAGGTTTGTGTGTATTTTGGGAAGAGTCGGCGGGGCCTTCTTACATGTTTGTTGTGGTGCCGTGTGACATGGGAGGGGAGCCTGGCTGATTTATAACCCTTGGTCAACCGTGAGAGTTACCCTACACTTGACCTCCCTAATGTCGGGTCAAGTTTGGACTGTCTCTGAGATGCAAGCTGCGGTCTGACAACCCATCACTACAGCCATAAGCTCATTGAACAGGCTTTGTGTGAAATATAACAGAGTCTAGGACTGCTTTTAGTATCCTGGTGGTCCAGCGGTTAGCGTTCCCTGGTTACAGTCGTGGGCCGAGGGTTCGAGTCCTGGCGGGTTGAGGTGTTGATTATATATATATATATATATATATATATATATATATATATATATATATATATATATATATATATATGTATACAGCGACCCTCGTTAATTCGGACCCCTTTAATCCAGATTTCGGATAATTCGGACAAAATCTGAACTATTTTTTATTTATTTTTTTATTTATTTATTTTTATTTTTATTTTTATTTTTTTTTTTAGATTTGTAGGAATATTACCTACGCGGACCTTAAGTTAAAATGCTGGTCCACCCACTGCTGGGATAAAACACCAGCGTCTTTTTGGTTAAATGTAACATCTCCACCACTAGTGTGGGGGGGATGCAACTTTTAGCTTCAGACATGCAAAATATTTACCATTTACTGCCAGTAAACAATGGAAACGTAAAATATGTACCAATTAGTAATGAAAAGTTGTGCAGTTCTTTCAGCAAATGAAGCTCACCAACTTACAATAGGCTAAATTACCTTACAACGTGTTTTCAGTAGTCTATGTTGAAGTTCTTAGCACAGGCTAACTTATCATATCATATACGGTATCACAGTTCTCATTGATCTACAAAAAATACCAGTAATAAAAACCTTTTCGATATTTCACACTTAATATAATACCCGGTAATCTACTTCAACCTCCTATTGTTTACAACGATGCATGACGCACCACCAGCTGTGAGTATCAGCTAGACGGTACACGTTTTTTTTCGAATCGTTTTCAGTTAAAAAACTGTTACATCACATGTACATTTTACCTTAACTGTGCCTGAATGAATATATTCTCGGAAATAAATAGTAGTTTTATATTCTCGGAAATAAATAGTAGTTTTGCTGAAACGTGATGTATTTTAATGTAAAATAGGATAAAATACATGACAAAAACAAAAGATTTTACCTAACCTTCCGATGTTCAAGAGAAGTTACTCGTTTTTTTAATAGTTTTTGGTTAAAATGCTGTTATATTACAATGATATTCTATTCATACTGTGCATGATATAATACATTCACGGAAATGTAATATTTTTGCTGAAATTACATACGTATTACAGTGGAAAGTGGGATAAAATCGTGACGAAAACAATGACTTTGAAATATAATGCAATATTAACCCCGAAATCGGATAATTAGGACACTCAGCTAAAACGGACACCCTTCCCCCCCTATTAGTCCGAATTAACGAGGGTCGACTGTATATATATATATATATATATATATATATATATATATATATATATATATATATATATATATATATATATATATATATATATATATATATATATATATATATATATATATATATATATATATATATATGAGAGATAAGAGGTCGGAATTTACTGGACTTTATTTTCTCACTTGACTTGGGGTTTATTAAAGATTATTAGATGGTAATGGCAGTGGAAGCGCCCCTTTGAGAAATCCCGAACCAGCACAAGAACACTTAAATCTACTAAACAAAATTAATTGTCCGTGACCCGTGGAAGGATAGCGTCTGTGACTGGGATGAATGAGACACACTGTAAAATTTAGACACTTATATTCCCTCCAACACTACAAACACAATCAAATAATGGTACACCAATATGCGCACCTCTTAACTTGAACTTAAAACACTACTCTGGGGAATAAAAGTTATACATGATATTGAAATTATTAGAAACTCAGGCAACAATAAATTTAAAGTATTAAGAAATGTTGCTTGCACACATGAAACAGGCCTTAAGGGCTTTCAACAAAATTATATCACCCCAACAGATGCACAATTCCTAACCTAACTTAAACACTACTCTGGGGAACAATGGTTATACCTGAGATCGGAATTATAAAGAAAAATTAAATGCATTAAAGGAATTAAATCACAGTATCACTCTGGTTCCACTTAGTGACACAAACATTCAAAAAAAAATACTATCAAAATTATTTAAGAAATATTAAACTACACACGTCAAGAAAATATCAGTAACTGAAAAATGGTATTAACTACACACAAATATATTGTCACTATTATTGATATGTTACTGGGTCCACCAATACCCGTGAACAATGCTCCACCCAACTCAACATACACCCGTAATAAGGGAGATAAAATGTTCCTCTAGGTATCCCCTAAACTCCTGGTCTCAGTGTGACTATTAATTTACTCAGATAGCCTCAGTGTACTCTCAGTGCGTCCATGGGCGGGAAGAGAGAACGCCAACAGGTGACTATGGCCAGTAGGTAATACTTCTATCTGACCGAGGACACGTGGTGTGGTGTTGTGCACCCACGTGGTAAGAACTGATCACCCAATGATCAGTGGCGTAGCTAGAGTGTGTGCCGCCTTTGAGTTTGCCGTAGGCGGCTCTTGAGTTACCACCCCGTGCCCCCACAAAAAATACATATTGCACAGTGACTCACTCTTATATATATATATATATATATATATATATATATATATATATATATATATATATATATATATATATATATATATATATATATATATTAAATAGTTTGTGTACCATTATAATATTACTGTACTTTCACATACTCAAATATAGTATGCTTTAAATACACACAAACATACTTAAACTTTATAAGTTTCCTTAATCCTCAACAGGTTACAGGTTGTGTGTGGCGGGGTGGGGGGCGCATAGCAAGGGTGTACGTAGCTCATGACGTGGCCGTGATGATGTGGGTCAGGTGTTAGGTCAGACACGACAAGGATTAACTTGCCGCCGATACAAAGGGAAGGATTAACGTCTCCAGTAGCTGCAGATATGGGTGATGAGCAGACCCAAAAGTGCCGCCCCCCCAAAAGTGCCGCCCGGGGCGGACCGCCCCCCCCGCCCCCCCCTAGCTACGCTAGTGCCAATGATGATGCTGGCCCCGTATCATTTTAGTTGTCGGGAGCACTCGTTCACTCAAGAGATCCTTTGCTCCCCGTTTACCAGTGACAAGCCAGCACTGATCGTTCCAACGGCGACAATCGCCAATCATCAATCCTCAACGGCAGTCTCAAACAGCAGTCAATCTCTCGCAGTTAATTTCTCGCAGTCAAGTGGGTTCTGACGGAAACCCTGAAATGAACTCACTGTTAGCTCTTGTTAACTTTATCACTGCCCTATCTAAACCCTGTCTGAGATCGAATGAGACTTACTTGTTATACTGCAATAGTGCAGCACAGGTGACTAGGCCACGTGACTATTTCTGTGGACGGACGCGCAGGGATGTCCTGTAGTTCCAATCGCTTTCACGTGACTGAGGACCAGCCAGCGTCGCGTCTCTCCAAGGCGCTAGCTTAGGCCTAGTGACATATTTTCCGCCTAACTAATAACTCCTTGGGACACCCGTAACATTACTCAGACTGATAAATGATCTATAATAATTCCAAATTCAATAATAGTCCCTTAACTTCATGAATCGCATCATTATTAATTCGGCAAATTACATTCAATATCATATAGGCCTAGTTCCACAACCTCTCACTATGTGCGGGGAGCGCTCTCTTCCCTCAGACGACCTTGAAAGCTCAGTATCGCCAATGGCTCGGCGTTTGAAATTACACTGAAATTTCGGATAATTCAGACAATCAGCTAAAATGGACACCCTTCCCCCCCTATTAATCCGAATTAACGAGGGTCGACTGTATATATATATATATATATATATATATTTGTGTAATAAATGTATCTTTTTCACTCAAATCCTAATGAAACACTATTGAATTAGAATACTGTAGCTGGTGTAAACAGTCGGAACAGTCCCACCACCAATTATCTCTCGTGAAGCAAGCTTATAAATTAAAGAAAATACTTGCAGTGTGTTTAATATATTACAGTATGTTATAAATAAATAAATAAACATATAAATCGGTAAATCCATTTGAAGTAAATGAAACAATTGTATTCGACACCGACATTAGTTCCAGTTAAATAACAGATGTTTAAGTGAGTCACTAGTGTTTACACTACACCAACCGGTAACATTTGATGCCATTACTTGAAGTGAATTGGCCTTAATTTAAAAAAACCATGGATGTGTAAAGGACTACTGGGTCAGTAAGCTCCCAATGGTTAAGTGTCACATTTGGGGTACTGGTCTTATACAGGGAATAGGGCTCAAAAGCTACTTTTTAAATGGACATTTTTGGGGTTGTCTTATACACCCCGTCGCCATGTAGGCCGAGATATACGGTAACTCACTATTTCGTATCTGTCTCCCGACTCTTATTTATCAAGTATCCCTTAGCTCAATGAAACTTATTTATTTAAATTTGTGTTTATAAAATAATTTCATTCAGAACATTTATTGAGAGGGATCATCAAGATCTTTATTTGTTGCCAATCAGGGGCACAGACATTATCCCCAAGTAAACACTTAAGGGAAAATTCCTACGTGCTCACTATCACCCGGCAGGGTTGACAGTGCTGAGCCGCTAACATAGCGCTCTATTGGCAGCAAAGTTCACTGTTACTCTAGCAATATTTATTGGGTTGAGAATTCCACCCTGAATTGGTCTCGTATAACCCATAGAAGGTGTAAAGTCCATTTCAACATAACTCTAGATTGCTAGTAAGACCGGAAGGTCAACATCCCGGAAGGAACGCTAAGTCTAGCAGCCTCGCTAAAGTTCACTTGAACCCGCTATTGAGGACATCAAAGTTATGAAGAGACAAACTCAACTCTGGCCTTTTTGCTGAGAACAAATAAAAACCTAAGGGCGGAAGCCCAAAGGTTTTGTGAACATACATAAGAGTAGGGAGAGAGAGTCATTGTACAGTCAGCCCTTAACATATGCGGGTTTATAATACACGGATTTGCAAATACGCGGATTGCCCCGCCGGAGGAATATTCTGTACATTGAAGTAATTGAAGTACAGTTGTACCCCGCTTTACGCGGTCAATTGAACCCACAGGGTACAGCGTTAAATGAAAACCGAGTTAAGTGAACAACAGAACATATGGGATTAATTCCAATAGAGACTGGCCCGACCCCCAAACTCCACTTTTTGACGACACACAACTATATTGTAGTAAAAATTTTATCTTAACTTTATGATGGTATGAACAAACAAGTAATATAGAAGAGGTTAGGTTAGGAAAAATGAAGGTTAAGTTAGGAAAAATAGAGGTTAGGTTAGGAAAACTTAAAGTTAGGTGTAACACTTACGTTAGTAGAAAACACACACTGCGCAACTTTACAGCGCGGCTTGCCCAGGCGGAGGGAGGCGGAGGCGGGAGGGGAGGGAGGGAGGAGGAGGAGGAGGGAGAGGCGAGGCAGGCGGGAGCGGGTGGCGGGTGGGGTGAATCTAAAAATAGCGTCTCGAGCCGGACACTCTGCGCGTATATGGGTAGATGAACCGCGTTAAGTGAAAGTTCGGTTCTGGCGAGGCACCGCGTATATGAGAAATCGCGTTAAGTGAAACCGCGCAAAGCGGGGTACAACTGTACATTCAAATCGCGCGCCATTCAATTCGCGCGCGGCACCGAACACGGGACACCGCCCGCTCCCGCAACCTCACACACACACGCATAGCTCTTAGTAAAAGTTGTGTTGACAACAGCATTGTAGTTGCAAAAATATTACATTTCCGTGAATGTATTATATCAAGCACAGTATGAATAGAATATCACTAATATAAGAGTATTTTAACCGAAAACTACTAAAAAAACGAGTAACATATCTTGAACATCGGAAGGTTAGGTAAAGTCTTTTGTTTTCATGTAGTTTATCCTAATTTACATTCAAATGCATTACGTTTCAGCAAAACTACTATTTATTTCTGAGAATATGGAAATGTAATATTTTGCTGAAATGACGTACGTATTACAGTGGAAAGTGACGAAAGCAATGACTCGCTTTCTTTCGTTCAAAAGATGTTACCGTAATCGCTTTTCGAATGGTTTTCAGTTAAAAAACTGTTGTATTACAAATAATATTCTATCCTAATTCACTTGTGATGCAACATTTTTTTTAACTGAAAACCATTCGAAAAGCGATTACGGTAACATCTTTTGAACGAAAGAAAGCGAAAGTCATTGTTTTCGTCACGATTGTATCCCACTTTCCACTGTAATACGTACGTCATTTCAGCAAAAATATTACATTTCCGTGAATGCATTATATCAAGCACAGTATGAATAGAATATCATTGTAATATAACAGTATTTTAACCGAAAACTATTAAAAAAAACGAGTAGCATCTCAAGAACATCGGAAGCTTCGGTAAAGTCTTTTGTTTTCGTCATGTATTTTATCCTATTTTACATTGAAATACATCACGTTTCAGCAAAACTACTATTTATTTCTGAGAATATATTCATTCAGGCACAGTTTAGGTAAAATATACATGTGCTGTAACATATATTTAATTGAAAACGATTCGAAAAACACGTACCCTCTAGCCCTGTTCAAGGAGAAGATTGGGAGGAGCTGTTTGGTGTTGAAGACAATGACAAGGAAAATGATTTTGATGGATTTTAATGAAAATATTCAGAAATATGGTATCGTAGTATTTATTCAAGTGAATTAGGATAGAATATTATTGTAATACAACAGTAGTGACGATGTGGAGGAGGCGGAGGGATAGAGTGGGGAGGAGGCGGAGGGATAGAGCGGGAAGGAGGTGACTGGCGGGAGCAGGGACGAGTGGAGATGCCAGCCAGTGCATTACGGGTGTACAGTATTAATTGTTTTTATAGCTCTTTTTGCATTTTAATATTAAATACTGTACATTACGTTTCAACAAAACTACCATTTATTTCTGAGAACATGGAAATGTAATATTTTTGCTGAAATGATGTACGTATTACAGTGGAAAGTGGGATAAAATTGTGACGAAAGCAATGACTTTCTCTTTCTTTCGTTCAAAAGATGTTACCGTAATCGCTTTTCGAATGGTTCTCAGTTGTGGGATTATAAGGCTAATGATAGGATAGAATATTATTGTAATACAGTACGAGTACAACAGTTTTTTAACTGAAAACCATTCGAAAAGAGATTACGGTAAAATCTTTTGAACAACGAAAGAAAGCGAGTCATTGTTTTCCGTCATGATTTTATCCCACTTTCCACTGTAATATGTACGTCATTCCAGCAAAAATATTACATTTCCATATTTATTTCCGAGAATATATTCATTCAGTCACAGTTAAGGTAAAATATACTTGTGATGTAATATTTTAATGAAAATACGGTATCGTAGTTTTCTTTTGTTTCAAATTTAATTAACAAAGATTGATGTTTCAAATGTAATGAACAAAAATTTATGTACAGTATCTATAAATACACTTTAATAAATGAATACTTTATGTTTTACATCGTCCTGTGCTACCATACCATGAATTTGGCTACTTTGGGCTTGCTATGATGACGCAAGAGATCTGCCCTGGCAACTGTACCGACACTCACAGCTGGTGGTGTTGTAGTGGATTTCTCCCCTACAAACGCTGTTTGTCGCTGAGTAGCCGACCCCACCAATTCCCCAGTGTATGCCTCATGGTCTAGGTCAACCAGCGCCGCCATACATCACGGAGCGGGGGTCAACTACTAAGCCACGCCTACCCCCCGCTATTTAAGACCTGACCTCGTAGTGACCTGTCTCTTTCTACCTACAGCCGCAGCCAGCAACACCTCCTCCGCCGCTGCCTGGCGGCCCTCGCTCCTCCTCCGCCTGCCTGGCGGTCCTCGCTCCCGCCGGCGAGCATGGCGACCCACAAGCTGTCCTTCTCTGAGCATCCTCACCAACCAGCTCTCTCTACATCACGCTTGTAACCATGCTGCCTTCCCAGCACCAAGCTGCATTGTACATCCAATACAACATGTATACAGAGAGCACATTGTGAGTTTCCTTTCTCCACCCCATCCTGAGTGTGAACCAAGCATCTTGAACCCCACAGTGCGTTGGTGCATCGTTTCCATTGATACTGGTAGTTACTGGAAAATATTTTTCAACCTAACGAAACTATTACCCTTTTAGAGGTCGACCCCCAATTTTTTGCCAAATAATTTGGTCTTAAGAACTCGAACTACACACAGGTATATACGGTAAATAAGGACATGGGGGCCAGGGGTTTTTTTTTGGGGAGGGGGGCAGCACATATACGCGGATTTTTAACATCCACGGCTATCTCTGTTACGTAACCCCCGCGTATGTTAAGGGCCGACTGTATTCATATTAGCACGTGAATAATTGGGACAAAGAGATCGCAAACAATATACATATATATGTATTTAGTATATATAAATAGATTTATTCACATATTTTCTTTTAGTGAAGACGAGCCCGGGAGGGCGCAGCGACATTCGCTGAGTGACTTAAAGGCAAGGGATAGTCACAACGATCTAAACGACTCACAAAGAAAATGTGTTTTGGTCGCCATGCTGACCCAAAGTCGTATAAGAAAATGTCCCAAATACAATAATTGAGAGACATAACAAAATAAAAGTCACTCTACTTCATCACTGTGCTACTAAGTACAAATGCGGAGGTGAGTATTTCAGCAAATAGAACACAAATTCGCGGAGCATCCCTTTGTGTGTATTATAGCTGAATCGCCAGGCAAGAGATGAGGCTCGCAGTGCGCATAGTAGCTGGATGAGGGAAGGACTTTAAAAATAGCAATTAAATGTCAGGTAGCGACATGTCCTCCTAATATTACTTATTAAGTAATTATTAGATGTTTTAATTGCCTGTATGTTGGCCTGGCGAATTGGCTAGGAATTAACATACCTAGGTAGCATTGCTGAGCGTTGCATTCATGAGCTTGAACAAAAATAAATTTGTTTAAAAAAAAAATATATAAATAAATAAATCTACAATGAAATACAGTACAGTAAAAGTAATAAATAATGAAGAATGGATACAGTGTGACTGAGCACTTACCTTTAATGTAGTCAGCTGAATGCACACGGGGCCCCCATAATTTTCTATTTACAGGATACATGGAGACTATATTAATTGGATGAAGCAGAGGAGGAGACAGGGCTGGGTAGGTCATCAATGTCGCTTTCTTCAGACAGGTTTATGTACTGTGTAAACTTGCTGGTTGAAGGTATTGGATCATCTTGAGGGAGTGAACAGGAAGCGCTGGTGGGGTGTGAGGAGACAGCACTGGGGGACTTCCTAAAATAGATGTCCAATTTAGACTGCACAGTTTGTTTTTTCTTTTCATTATAAATTTCTCTGTAGCAAGCAAGTGCATCTTGGATCATTCTGTCAACTTTGGCATAACGCTCATAATTTTGATCCATGCCATCAAACATTTGCATTCCTTTATTAATTGTAACAAATGCCTCTGCCATTTGTTTCACTGTAAACTTTTAGGGGGTGCAGGTTCTTCTACATTTTGTCTCTCTTCTTCCTCTGGAATTTTCTGTGCATCTAGTTCAATAGGATCCTCGTTACTGAGCTCTTCTGCTACACTTTCAACCAACTGTACAACATCTTCATTATCAATTTCTAACTCCAGCTGTTTACCTAACTCCACTATCTTGTTACTAATACCCGAAATAGCTTCATTTTCATTAACTCCTTTGAAACTGTATGTCCGCTGAGGCATGCGCTTCCACAATAATCCAGTCTCATCCGCATTGAATATTTGCTCAGGCAAATAATTCCCTTCCACAACCACTTCATCTAACTCCTCCTTAAAAGCTTCGGCAGCACCAACATCGGCACTAGCTGCCACCCATGACTTCCTGTAAAGGTTTGATCACATTCATCTCCTGCCTGCTCCTTCAGGCTTTGGAACAGGCTTCTTGCTTTAGCCTGTATGGTTAGAAGGCTTAAGGGTACATGCTTCTGTATCTGGTCTTCTATCCATATCACCAATAATTTTCCATATCGTGAGTAGGACCTTGTCTTTTCTTTGAAATTATAGTTCCCTTTATTGGTGTTGTTCCTTTCACTACATCATGAATACGTTCCTTGTCCTTCAGAACAGTGGATATGGTTGCGTGTGAGAAAACCAGGTCACGTGAGATTGTTGCTATAGTCTTTCCATTCTCATGCTGAGTTATTATCTTCATTTTCATCTCAAAAAGTAATTGCCTGTCTCCTTTTCTTTGGAGCACCACCAGCACTCTCACTTTTACGCTTTCCAGTCATTATAAAGTCAATTAAATACGATAATAACGAAAGTTCACAGCGCGATCAGTATATAGGATACGATAGCCAAACACCAACTAAGCACTCTACTGAGTGAGTGCATCCACGCTCTCGCCCGGGACAGAAACGTTTTGGTATAGAAAATGCGCGCATTTGAAAATATTTTTGGTCACGACTGCCGCGGTCGTATGTCCCGACGGTCATAAGGTCAGAGCAGGTCGTAAGTACCGATGGATGTAAGTCCAAGCAGTCGTAAGTCGGGGACTAACTGTATATACAGTCATGCGCCGGTTAACGTCCAACCGAACAACGTCCGATTGCATATACGTCCGTGGCTCCCCCCCCCCCCAAAAAAGAACACTTCCGTGACGCCTGCTGGACCACCACTCCATTACCCCCTGACGGAGACACGATGTTCCTCCCCATACTGGCCAGATATTATGTGTTAAAGGAATATGCTTCCTTCCTTAGGCTTTTTTTTAAGCATTTGCCTCCAGGTGTAATGTTAACCTACATCTATTGAGGAAAAAATCTTTCACCTCCAAATTGACAATAACTCATTTGCTGTAATCAGACATATTTAGTTGCCTCAACAAGTTGCAATTGGGGTTGCAATTTCAAATTCTGTGTCATTACTGAGGAATAACGAAGTCTCTGGTGCACTACACTCTAAGATTAATAGAAAACGGACTCAGGCATCCTGAAGCAAGAGAAAACGGACTCCTATGATGGGGGTCACAAGCACTCACACGTGGCACTCATACTGACAGACTTGACACTCACTTACTTGACAAGTTTTAAAAACCATTAGTTGTGTTTGTTATCTAGTGAATTTAGTCAATATTGTACAGTACAAGTACACTGCAATACAGTGGTCCCTCGGTTAACAATGGACCTAAGTGCAAACCTGTACTGTACATGTACTAAAATTGTTATGTCTATTGCAAATATAACTTGTTTATACAGGTAGTCAAATAAATCACTATCTTACAAGAATCCCAGCAATATAAGTTATATTCACCCAGGTCGTTTGGGTGGCAAATTTTGAGAAGAGCTTAGTCACTCTTAAGGAATGATAAATAAACATGCAGGCCTTCAGCGCCAACTGTCAAATCATATCTCACGCTCGCTGGCTACCTCCCTCCTTTCCTCCCTCCTTGTGTTCCCAGACAAAAGATTGGTGATAACTTTATGCTTTAAGGTGTTTATTTTATATAATATCTCAGACTAAAGTTAGGATAATACAATTTGCATTGCTGAAATCCTTGCAAGACAGAGAATAATTTGAATATAAACGTCATATATTTTGCTCGAGATAAAAATTGTAGTACATTAGTGTACAATACTGTAGTATATTTTATAATATAAAGTTTTTCAACTGTATTTTTGGGTAGATTTACATAAATTTCTTCATTTATTTTCGTCCATTTACATGCACACACCATACTAAAAGAAACGTAAAAAAATAAATGACTTTAGTGCAAAGCTGGAGTGCACATGTACTAATTTGATTACGGTACCAAAATTGTTATGTCTAGTGCGAATTAAAGGTTGTTTATATTTAAATAAATCAACATCTTACAAGAATCCCAGCAATGTAAATTATATTCACCCAGGTCAATTCACTGGTTTTTTATACGAGAGAAGCTTAGTCACTTAAGAATGATAAATAAACATGCGTTAGACCTGGGCTGGTGCCAAGTCAAACATACCACCTCACTTCCCGCTTGCCTCCCCCCCACGCTCGCTCGCGTGGGGGATTTTAGGCCTTAAGTTTTTCATATAATATCTCAGACTATTGGAAAATATAATTTGCATTGCTGAAATCCTTGCAAGACAGAGATTAATTTAAATATAAACGTCATATATTGTGTTCGAGACAAAAATTTTTAGTACATTAGTGTACAATACTGTAGTACATTTTATAATATAATGTTTTTCAACTGTATTTTTGGGTAGATTTACATAAATTTCTTCATTTATTTTCATCCATTTACATGCACACACCATACTAAAAGAAATGTAAAAAAAATAAATGACTTTAGTGCAAAGCTGGAGTGCACATGTACTAATTTGATTACGGTACTAAAATTGTTATGTCTAGTGCGAATTATAGGTTGTTTATATTTAAATAAATCAACATCTTACAAGAATCCCAGCAATGTAAATTGCTTTTTATAAGAGAGAAGCTTAGTCACTTAAGAACTGATAAATGTACAAGCGTTAAACCTGGGCCTGTGCCAACTGTCAAACCCCTCCCTTCCCCCCACGCCCCCTCGCTCGCTCGCTCCCTCCTGTAGTATCTTGCGTTATTTAATGGGAGAAAGACAAGTCACATGGTCTGTCTGGCTGGGGCGTTTATTCTTTTTTCTTGGTTACCACGTACCTAACACATTTCGTGTTTACACAAGCCTAAACACTTTCTGATTTTGGTAAGAAGTAACATAATATACAATATATATATTCAATAAAGGCAGCATATAAACATACATATATATATAACACTATTTCTCCCTTTCAAAAGAGAGCATGGCTGCTACATATCCTAAATAAACAAAACTTACAGAATTACATATGGCAGGGAAGAGAATAGAACACAACAAATATAACTTCCTAACTAAACAGCTTTGAAAGGCCTGTTCACAATTCAGATAATTAGACGTCTAATTTAATTACAGGTCTCCTAACTCTGTTTGATCTTCTAGGACTATTCCCTCCATCAAGTTTTACAGGAGTTTCACTTGCACTCTGTGCATTATCAGTGACAGACATATCGTCACTACAATCAGTTGACACAGTGAGTGGATGCTGGGAAACATCATCTTTGACATCATGATGATGATGATAATCTGAAACTGTCAAGTTTATCATCATGTCCTGGTGCTACATTCATCTCGTCATGTGCCTGAATGATGTGATCCATATGAACATATCTCAAAGAGTTACCACATTTCACTAAATATGTCCTAGATCCACATACCTTGTCAATGACACCAGTTATCCACTTTGCTTGTACAGTACCATAACCTTTAGCCATGTTCCTAACTCTCACCCTATCATTTACCTTGAACACTATTTCACTGGAACTCTTATCATGATACATTTTTTGTTGAGCTTGTTTCCTCTCTACAACTTCAAACAGACTTGGCTTAACTAAACTTAATCTTGTTCTCAACTGTCTCTTCATCATTAACTCTGCAGGAGTACATCCTGTCACACTATGTGGCGTGGTTCTATCTGAGTAAGAAATGTGCTAGTCTGTGTTTCATTGATTTTCCTACGTTTCCTTGAATTACCTGCTTGGAAAGTGCTTCCTTTACAATTCTAACTGATCTCTCAGCTGCACCATTAGAGGCAGGATGATAGGGTGGGATCAGTACATGCTTTACACCGTTGAATCTCATGAAGTTTTTAAACTCTGATGATTGGAATGGAGGACCATTGTCAGAAACTACCTCTTCTGGTATTCCATGTTCGGCAAATATTAATCTTAATTCATCAATGGTGCTGTAACGACCACGGTCGTACACGTCAGTTAACGCCAAAATCAAATGATTCATATTACGCTCCATAGCCCACAAAACATGTACCTCTGCTTTTATTTTGAGTCCTCCATCTGAGGAGTCCGTTTTCTCATCACTTCAAGACGCCTCAGTCCTCCGTTATCCCATTTTCTCTGACTACTGAAACCAACCTCTCTATATAATGAATTTGAATGTGAGAGAGAACACCTTTGTTTTGAGTCAACTTAGATATGTCTGTTTACAGTTGGAACATTCAAGATCCAGTGTGAGTGGGGTTGAACGCTTCAACTGTCCTTATTGTTAGTAAGACGTGTCAAGTAAGCGAGTGTTGAGTTTGCCAGTTAGAGTGGCGTATTTTAGGTCGTCCGTGGGGATATCCATGGGTTTCTGATCGCTACTGAAGTTATATTGTTTTGTCGCCCCGACATCAGAGAATCTGATGTTCATAGTTTAGTTAGTGTCAGTTGTCTATTTAAGAAAGTCATTCATCTTCTGAACAGTTCCTGTCAAACTCAAAATTCTCCCAGATTTAACGGCCGTTTGACCGGGGATGTGGTTTGCGGTCAGGTCAATAGAGTTGCGAACGCATATATAACTTCAATTCACCTCTTTACTGACAAACTCAATCTCTGATTAAATTATAAATATAGATGTAGAAAATTAGCCTGATCTGTGACACTGACGGTCACAGCTAGGTGTCCAACGACTACTGTGAATAGAGGGTCTATTGTTAGTGGAATTTATCTTTCTAGTAGGAATATGCCCTCAGGCCCGTATATATGCAGGCGCGCGAGGGGAAATCACTCCTTCTGTGATTTCTCCTCCACGTCTACAGACGCTGTTGTGGGGGTTAGCAACACTCCTGAGCTTCGGGAGCCGCCGATGGGCACGATGTCTCTCGAAAGACGTCTTTAAGGTGGCGAGATTAGAATCCCAGGGCGAGATTCCTTGGCAGACGCCATGAGTCAACTTTTCCCGGGCCAGGCGCTCCGAGCTAGCGAGCGAGCCTGTAAACAACTCTGGCCCACTGACTCCGTCATATGATCATGGTCTACCCACTGTTCTTGGTTATATGTATGGAGCCGTATTAATATCCATGCTTAGGGATGACTAGCAGAAATATAGTCATCCCAGGTTAAGTATTGAACCACTGAATGAGAGTTCAAGGTACCAGGCTGTTCCTTGCAAACTAACAGGAGGTATTGTATGTTACTATAAGTGTGGAGTTAGTCCACTGTGTTATGTATTCAGCTGTAGTACCCATGAAAGAATAACCTGAGAGTATCATGCTCTAATCAAGAAGTGGAGAGGTAATGTGTTAGTTGTTAAAGTAATACCTGAGGGGCCAGTGATGGCTTGTGAATAATAGTTACGGAATCTCATGTATCAAGGTAATAATATCCCAATTGTCTCATAAAGTAATGAGTATGTGGAGGTGTTGAATGAGGTAATAAACTCTTGAAGTGTTTGATGATTTAATAAGTTAATTACGGTTCTGTTTAGCCTGAGTGAATCTAAGATACATCTCCTCCACTGTTAATAAATATTGAATTAGTAACCTAAGTATCACCTCTCTACTCCTTCTAAACATTGGTTCCCAGAAAATAATACCTACTCACGTGCCTAGACATCTACCACACTACCCAAAACCCTTCCAAGAGTTATGTTATATAATGTTAACTCTGGGTGGTGTCAGCTACCCTGTGTAAGGATAAAAAGAGTTAAGAGTGACATGGTTCCCCAGACTAACCCTTGTATAAGAGTAGACATATAACAGTATACTTCAGAAAGGTAAGAACATTGAAACTGGGAATATAATAGACATATATAATGTTAACTCACCACGAGGGAGGGAGGAAGGTCCACACATTAACATTTACTAACAAATTAACAACAATAAACAAGACGGCCACCTTGGTTGATGTTGACCTGCTTCACCTTGTCCGATTCTCTCTCTTATCTTTCACTAACTACAAGTTTTCATTATTAACACTATAATAAAAGTATTTCATTTATAAATTTATCATAATATAAATAAATTATACTTTAATTATAATGTTTTATTATTGATTAAATTCCCGCTAATAGATATATATTAATATTAAACTAAACTTAAGTCAGTGGCTGGGGAACCGAATGGCTGACAACATTCACTAAAACACTAAAATAAATTAAAACAAAAACATTTATTGTTTAACTATTTTAAACAATAACATTTATTGTTTAACTATTTTAAGATTATTTATTAATATATAACACAATATATAAGCTTATAACACCATAATAAACTCGCTATTTTAACTATTCATAATAATATTATTAACGGTAACTATTAGTCTAAAACTACATAATTATTCAGCAACAATTATTAAACAATAATTACGTATATTATTAAAAGTAAATAATAATCAACTACCAATTATATTATTATGAATTAAGTCCATCTTGAATGATGAGTACCTCTCACTATCATGTCCTGTTGGCCTGAGACACACCTGAGAAGGGTGTTTGAGTACCTCTCACTATCATGTCCTGTTGGCCTGAGACACACCTGAGAAGGGTGTTTGAGTACCTCTCACTATCATGTCCTGTTGGCCTGAGACACACCTGAGAAGGGTGTTTGAGTACCTCTCACTATCATGTCCTGTTGGCCTGAGACACACCTGAGAAGGGTGTTTGAGTACCTCTCACTATCATGTCCTGTTGGCCTGAGACACACCTGAGAAGGGTGTTTGAGTACCTCTCACTATCATGTCCTGTTGGCCTGAGACACACCTGAGAAGGGTGTTTGAGTACCTCTCACTATCATGTCCTGTTGGCCTGAGACACACTTGAGAAGAGTGTTTGAGTACCTCTCACTATCATGTCCTGTTGGCCTGAGACACACATGAGAAGAGTGTTTGAGTACCTCTCACTATCATGTCCTGTTGGCCTGAGACACACATGAGAAGAGTGTTTGAGTACCTCTCACTATCATGTCCTGTTGGCCTGAGACACACATGAGAAGAGTGTTTGAGTACCTCTCACTATCATGTCCTGTTGGCCTGAGACACACATGAGAAGAGTGTTTGAGTACCTCTCACTATCATGTCCTGTTGGCCTGAGACACACATGAGAAGAGTGTTTGAGTACCTCTCACTATCATGTACTGTTGGCCTGAGACACACATGAGAAGAGTGTTTGAAAGTACCTCTCACTATCATGTTCTGTTGGCCTGAGTCACACAAGAGAAGGGTGTTTGAGTACCTCTCACTATCATGTCCTGTTGGCCTGAGTCACACAAGAGAAGAGTGTTTGAGTACCTCTCACTATCATGTTCTGTTGGCCTGAGTCACACAAGAGAAGAGTGTTTGAGTACCTCTCACTATCATGTTCTGTTGGCCTGAGACACACCTGAGAAGTGTGTTTGAGTACCTCACACTATCATGTCCTGTTGGCCTGAGACACACCTGAGAAGGGTGTTTGAGTACCTCTCACTATCATGTCCTGTTGGCCTGAGACACACCTGAGAAAGGTGTTTGAGTACCTCACACTATCATGTCCTGTTGGCCTGAGACACACCTGAGAAAGGTGTTTGAGTACCTCACACTATCATGTCCTGTTGGCCTGAGACACACCTGAGAAGGGTGTTTGAGTACCTCTCACTATCATGTCCTGTTGGCCTGGGATTACCTGAGAAGGGTGTTTGAGTACTCTCTACCATCATGTCCTGTTGGCCTCACACACCTTGAGAAGGGCGGTTTGAGTACCTCACTATCATGTCCTGTTGGCCCAGACACACCCATATGGCGTTTGAGCACCTCAATTAACATGTCCTGTTGAGACACACCTTGAGAAGAGTGTTTGAGTAATTCTCACTCATCGCGTCCAAGCTGGGCCTGAGACACACCTGAGAAGAGTGTTGAGTACTCTAGATCACTTAAGCATTTAGATCACCAGATTCCATCGCCTGAGTACCTAGATCACTGGGCATAGATCACGGGCCTAGATCACCGGCCCCTGGATTCACGGCCTAGATCACTGGGCCTAGATCACGGGCCTAGATCACGGGCCTAGTTCACCGGGCCTAGATCACCGGGCCTAGTTCACCGGCCTAGATCACCGGGCCTAGATCACCGGGCCTAGATCACCGGGCCGGAAGTCACCAACAAGGTCTGCCTCCTGCCACAAAACATTTACCTCAGGCAGCTGTTGTGGTTCACCTCAGGCAGCTGTTGTTGTTCACCTCAGGCAGCTGTTGTGGTTCACCTCAGGCAGCTTTGTGGTTCACCTCAGGCAGCTGTTGTTGTTCACCTCAGGCAGCTGTTGTGGTTCACCTCATGGCGGACCGAGCTCTCAGTCAGGGTTTACACCAGGCAATAGTTTTAACTTATATTTATTATTTAAACCACATAACAATGATATAATTACTATATAATATTGTAGTGGAATTCTCCCCTAAACGCTGTTTGTCACTGAGTAGTCGACCCACCAATTCCCCAGTGTATGCCTCGTGGTCTGGGTCAACCAGCGCCCGCATACACCAAGGCTGGGGTCAACTACTAAGCCACGCTACCCGCTATTTAAGACCTGACCTCGTGGTGACCTGCCTCTTTCTACCCACCACCAGCCAGCCAAACACCTCCTCCGCCGCTGCCTGGCCCTCGTCCCTCCTCCGCCTGCCTGGCATGGCGACCCACAGGCTGGTCCTCCTCTGACTTCCCTCACAACCAGCTCTCTCTACTCAAGCAGCTTGTAACCATGCTGCCTTCCCAAGCTGCATTGTACATCCAATACAACACTGTATACAGAGAAGCACATTGTGAGTTTCCTTTCTCCTCCCCATCCTGAGTGTGAACAAATATCCTGAACACAATATTTTAATTATTTTTTAAACTGTGTAAACTTTTGACACTGTTGTTTAATAATATATGACAACATAATTTTATATAAGGTCTCCCTCAACACAATATCTTTCAACAGTCATAATTAACAAATAAAACTAATGATAACTTAATTACTTTCAACTGATTATTGACGACATTTATATAACAATAGTTTATTTATTGATATATTAAGATGTGTTTTACTTTACCTTTGTTCTTATTCTCTTCACCACTGAGCAGCTCGTTATCCGCTTGGACGGTCGGTCACGTCTCTGTTGGCAGGTACTGGCCAGGTACTGTCTCCTGAACCTTGGACAGTCGGTCAAGTCTCTGTTAGCAAGTACTGGCCAGGTACTGTCTCCTGAACCTTGGACGGTCAGTCAAGTCTCTGTTAGCAAGTACTGGCCAGGTACTGTCTCCCTGAACGCAGGCGGTCGGTCAGTCTCTGTTGGCAAGTACTGGCCAGTACTGTCTCCTTGAACCTTGGACTGTGGGTCAAGTTTCTGTTGGCAAGTACTGGCCAGGTACTGTCTCCTGAACCTTGGGCCAGTTGGTCAAGTTTCTGTTGCAAATACTGGCCAGTACTGTCTCCTGAACCTGGGCGGTGGTCGTCTCTGTTGGCAAGTACTGGCCAGGTACTGTCTCCTGAACCTTAGGGCTGTCGGTCAAGTCTCTGTTAGCAAGTACTGGCCGTGCTGTCTCCTGACAGCTGGCGGTCGGTCAAGTCTCTGTTGGCAAGTACTGGCCAGGTACTGTCTCCTGAACTTTGGGCCGGTGGGTCACGTCTCTGTTGGCAAGTACTGGCCAGTACTGTCTCCTGAACCTTGGGCCAGTGGGTCCGTCTCTGTTGGCAAGTACTGGCCAGGTACTGTCTCTAGACAGCAGGCGGTGGTCACGTCTCTGTTGTGATACTGGCCAGGTACTGTCTCCTGAACCTTGGCGGTCAGTCCGTCTCTGTTAGCAGAAATGCGGCAGGTACTGTCTCCTGAACCTTGGGCGGTGGGTCCGCGTCTCTGTTGGCAAGTACTGGCAGAGTACTGTCTCCTGAACCTTGGGCAGTCGGTCACGTCTCTGTTAGCAAGTACTGGCCAGGTACTGTCTCCTGAACCTTGGGCGGTGAGTCCGTCTCTGTTGGCAAGTACTGGCCAGGTTACTGTCTCCTGGAACCTTGGAGCGTCAGTCCGTCTCTGTGCTAATGCTGGCCAGTACTGTCTCCTGAACATGGGCGTCAGTCACGTCTCTTTGGCAATACTGGCCAGGCCTGTCCCTGAACCTTGGAGCGGTGGTCACGTCTCTGTTAGCAAGTACTGGCCGTGCCTCCTGAACCTTGGAGCGATGGGATGCGTCTCTGTTGCTAAGTACTGGCCAGAGTACTGTCTCTGAACCTTGGGCCGATTCGGTCCCGTCTCTGTTAGCAAGTACTGGCCAGGTACTGTCTCTGAACAGCAGACGGTCGGTCCGTCTCTGTTGGCAGAATACTGGCCGGGTACTGTCTCCTGAACGCTTGGCGGTCGGATTCGCGTCTCTGTTAGCAAGTACTGGCCAGGTACTGTCTCCTGAACGCCAGGCCGGTCGGTCACGTCTCTGTTGGCAAGAATACTGGCCAGGTACTGTCTCCTGAACATGGGCCGGTGGGTCCGCGTCTCTGTTGGCAAGTACTGGCCAGGTACTGTCTCTGAACCTTGGGCCGGTCGGTCACGTCCTGTTGCTAAGTACTGGCAGGTACTGTCTCCTGAACAGCGGAGTGGGGTCACGTCTCTGTTGGAAGTACTGGCCGTGCATCTCCTGAACCTGGACGGTTAGGTCCACGTCTCTGTTGCAAAGTACTGGCAGGCTGTCTCCTGCAACGGACGGTCGGTCCGTCTCTGTTGGCAAGTACTGGCAGAGTACTGTCTCCTGAACCATGGACTGATGGGTCCGTCTCTGTTAGCAAGTACTGGCCAGGTACTGTCTCTGAACCTTGGAGCGGTCGGTCCAGTCTCTGTTGGAAGTACTGGCCAGGTACTGTCTCCTGAACCTTGGGCCGGTCGGTCAAGTCTCTGTTGGCAAGTACTGGCCACATCCTCCTGAACCTTGGACGGTCGGTCAAGTCTCTGTTAGCAATGGCCCAGGTACTGTCTCTGAACTAGGAGGCTGATCGGTCAAGTCTCTGTTAGCAATTACTGGCCAGTGCTGTCTCCTGAACTTTGGGCCAGTCGGTCAAGTCTCTGTTGTAAGTACTGGCCAGGTACTGTCTCCTGAACCTCGGACGGTCGGTCAAGTCTCTGTTGGCAAGTACTGGCCAGGTACTGTCTCCTGAACCTTGGGCCGATCGGTCAAGTCTCTGTTGGCAGTACTGGCCAGGTACTGTCTCCTGAACCAGACAGTCGGTACAAGTCTCTGTTGGCAAGTACTGGCCAGGTACTGTCTCCTGAACTGGGCAGGTCGGTCAAGTCTCTGTTGGCAAGTACTGGCCAGGTACTGTCTCCTGAACATAGGCCGGTCGGTCAAGTCTCTGTTAGCAAGTACTGGCCAGGTACTGTCTCCTGAGCTCAGGCGGAAGTCGGTCACGTCTCTGTTAGCAGAAGTACTGGCCGGAGTACTGTCTGAACCTTGAAGTCGGTCAAGTCTCTGTTACAAGTACTGGCCAGTACTGTCTCCTGAACCTTGGGCTGATGGTCAAGTCTCTGTTAGCAGGTACTGGCCAGGTACTGTCTCCTGAACAGACGGTCGGTCACGTCTCTGTTAGCAAGTACTGGCCAGAGTCTGTCTCCCTAATGCAGGCGGTCAGTCCGTCTCTGTTAGCAAATTACTGGCCAGGTACTGTCTCCCTGAACAGCGGGCGGTGAGTCCGTCTCTGTTGGCAAGTACTAAGTACTGTCTCCTGAACTTGGCAGACTGGTCCGTCTCTGTTGAAATGCTGCCAGGTACTGTCTCCCTGAACAGAGGCTGATCGGTCCGTCTCTTTGCAAGTACTGGCCGGGTACTGTCTCCTGAACCTTGGGCGATCAGGTCCGTCTCTGTTGGAAGTACTGGCCAGGTACTTCTCCTGGACATAGGCGAGTCGGTCCGTCTCTGTTAGCAATACTGGCCAGTACTGTCTCCTGGACAGCAGACGGTCGGTCAAGTCTCTGTTAGCTAAGTACTGGCCAGTACTGTCTCCTGAACTTGGGCGGTGAGTCCGTCTCTGTTGCTAAGTACTGGCCAGGTACTGTCTCTGAACACAGCGGCGGTAGTCCGCGTCTCTGTTGGCAAGTACTGGCCAATTGTCTCCTGAACATTGGGCTGATCCGTCCGTCTCTGTTAGCAAGTTTGGCCGGTGCTGTCTCCTAGACCTGGGCGGTCGGTCCGTCTCTGTTAGCTGGCAGGTACTGTCTCCCTGAGCTTACGTCTCGACCTTGGGTGGTCAGTCCGTCTCTGTTAAGTACTGGCCAGTACTGTTCTCCTTAGGCGGTGGTCACGTCTCTGTTGGCACTGGCCAGGTACTGTCTCCTGAACCTTGAATGTCCGGTCACGTCTCTGTTGGCAAGTACTGGCCGTACTGTCTCCTGAACCTTGGGCGGTCAGTCAAGTCTCTGTGGCAAGTACTGGCCAGGTACTGTCTCTGTGCACAGACGATGGGTCACGTCTCTGTTGGCAAGTACTGGCCAGGTACTGTCTCTAGAACCCTACTAGCAAAAACAAAGGAAAACTTGCTTGGTCTGAAGGTTTCTTAAAGCTGGCGAAACATGAAGAAAGATTTACCTGGACTATATAACAGTATTATGTGGACAGTTGACTGGGCAGAAGGTTCCTGGGACCTCTAGTAGTCCCCAAGGCACTCTGGTAGTAGTCCCCAAGACACTCTGGTAGTCCCTGGGACCCTCTAGTAGTCCCCAAGGCACTCTGGCAGTCCCTGGGACCCTCTAGTAGTCCCAAGGCACTCTGGTAGTCCCAAAGACACTCTGGTGGTCCCTGGGACCCTCTAGTAGTCCCCAAGGCACTCTGGTAGTCCCCAAGACACTCTGGTAGTCCCGGACCCTCTAGTAGTCCCCAAGACACTCTGGTAGTCCAAGACACTCTGGTGTCCCTGGGACCCTCTAGTAGTCCCAAAGACACTCTGGTAGTCCCTGGGACCCTCTAGTAGTCCCAAAGGCACTCTGGTAGTCCCCAAGACACTCTGGTAGTCCCTGGGACCCTCTAATAGTCCCCAAAGACACTCTGGTAGTCCCCAAGACACTCTGGTAGTCCCTGGGACCCTCTAGTAGTCCCCAAGACACTCTGGTAGTCCTGGGACCTTTATACAGTATTGAGTTATAATTAATAGAAAAACAAATAAATACTTTCAAAAATATTTTATTATTTCGTAACACTGCAAGTAAATAGTACCTTTCAAGCTTGTAGTCTCGGTAGCAGAAACAAGTAAATGAGAAGAGACAACAAGTAATGGGTGAAAATGAGTTGGAAAGCGAAGATAAACACACAGAAAAAATAAACAGACAATCAGACACAAAGGGACACAACATGTCAGCTCATATACAATAAGGTCAGCGACACCTCTCTCTATGAAACAAATGCCTGTCAGATGAAACAATAAGGTCAGTGACATTTCCTATAAAACAAATGCCTATCAGATGAAACAATAAGGTCAGTGACATTTCCTATAAAACAAAAAGACTATCGAGTGAAACAATAGACTCGGTGGTTTCTCCTTATATAACAAAAACTATCTGATGAACATAGTTTCACACCTACCAATGATCACCTTATACATAACAGACTTCCATCTCTATATAGTTCATTATATGGAAGTTTTACATCTAACAGACCCTCGTTAATGGACTTCCATCTCTATTTAGTTAGTTTAGATGGAGGTTTTACTATCAATCTCTTTCCCCTCCAGGTCTTGTTATAGGTAAATATATATAATATTTATATATATTTATCGGCGTCATCATAACAAACACCTATTTATTGGAATATAAATGGTAATGTCATCTCTGTGTCCTTTGTCATATTAAAAAAAAATTTAATATCTCACTAGTTTATATGTAAGAATATAAATGACATGAAACAAATAACAAAACAAATGAGCATCAGATCCTCTTCCATTACCATCTCAATCCCTTTCAGAAAAAAAAAAATTGTGTCGTTTGTTATCCAACCCATTCACATCAAAACAAATTAGGACAATCAACAGAAATTAATGATAAATTATGGATATGACGTTACTTGGTTTTGGATAAATTGTGGATATTTGACTTTTTTCTAAAGATGTCAGGGAAGAATGTGTTGGTAGTTACCTCAGGTGATTGCTTCACTTAACTGGCTATAATTGACAAAACTATTAATTCCTGTCACTTTGGATTAAATAGGCTTTTGGAAGGAGTTACCATAATTTTACATATAATCGTCATAATTCCTTACAGAACTAAATAATCAACATCAGTTCCGATTAAAATACATCCGCCGCCCACAACACTCGACAAGCCGCCAAGTCGATACTCCAGACGTCCATGTTGCTACCCATACACTCACACAACCTCAATACACTCTAATTATACCACACACGAGCCTCGACACACTCTAATTATACACACGGCCTCGACTACCTCTAATTATACCACGAAGGCCGTTCCCTTTACTACCCTAGGCTGGATGAGATGGCGACCCCTTGGCTGGATGACATATTAATGTTTCTTATCTAAATATTATCTCGTAGTGTTGAGATTCATTTGACCTGATAAATAACGTCAGAGTCGACTTTGCACTTCATCCTTTCCTCTGTAAATCTGTCTCTCTCTTTCTGACTAGCTCTAACTCAATGGCCCTCTCTCCATCTTCTCTCAATAGCCCTCTCTCTCTCTCTCTCCTTCTCACAGTGGACCTTTCTCCCTCTCCTGTCTTTCTATCTCTCTCTTCCTGTCTCTCTCTCTCTCTCTGTCCTTTGACAATGCGTCTATCCCCTCTCAAGCCCTCTTCTCCCTATCCCTCCTCTCCTGGCCTCTCCCCTCCCTCTCGCTGCCCTCCCTATCCCCTGGCCCCTCTCCCTCCCTCTCGCTGCCTCCTCCCTCCTTCCTCCCCTCACTAGCTCCCTCTCCCTCCCTCTCATTGCCACTCCCTATCCCTCTCTCCTAGCCCCTCTCCTCCTCTGCTCTATCCTCCTTCCCTCCTCTTGCTTGCCTCCTATCCCTCTCTCCTAGCCTCTCCTCCCTCTCGCTGCCACTCTCTTATCCTCCTTCGTCCCCTCTCCTAGCTCCCTCTCCCTCCCTCTCTGCCACCTCCCTATCCCTCTCTCCTAGCCCCTCTGCTTGCCTACACTCCTATCCTCCTTCCGTCCCTCTCCACTGGCCCCTCTCCTCCCTCTCACTGCCACTCCCTCACACACCAACATGTGCCCTTGTGTCATTACTTTCCAGAAAAACCAAATCCTTATATACAGTGGCTATTCATTCTCAGATCCAAAATTCGTTTATCCACTAGGGTAATGGAGCCACCCACCTCCTCCTGTGGCCCTGAAGCTGCTATGTGGCCCTGAAGAAACTATGTGGCCCTTGGGTCTTCTGTGGCCTAAAGACTACTGTGTGGCCTGAGTCTTCTGTGGCCTGGGTCTTCTGTGGCCTAAGACTACTGTGTGGCCCTTGAGTCTTCTGTGTGGCCCTGAAGACTACTGTTTGGTCCTGGAGTCTTCTGTGTGGCCCTGGAGACTACTGTGTGGCCTGGGTCTTCTGTGTGGCCCTGAAGACTTCTGTGTGGCCCTGAGACTACTGTTTGGTCCTGGGTCTTCTGTGTGACCTGAAGACTACTGTTGGTCCTGGAGTCTTCTGTGGAGACCTGTGTGGCCCTAAGGACCTGGGTGGCCCTAAAGAACTTCTGTGGCCCTAAAGACTTCTGTGTGGCCCTAAAAGACTTCTGGGCCCTGGAAAATTCTGTGTGGCCCTGAGGACTTGTGTGTGGCCCTGAAGACTTGTGTGTGGCCTGGGGACTGTGTTGGCCATTAAGACTTCTGTGTGGCCCTGAAGACCTGTGTGGCCCGAAGACTACTGTGTGGCCCTGAAGACTTCTGTGTGGCCCTGAAGACTTCTGTGTGGCCCTGTGAAGACTTCTGGTGGCTGAAGACTGGGTGGCTAAAAAAGACTTCTGTGTGGCCTAAAGACTTCTGGGCCTGGAAAATTCTGTGTGGCCCTGAAGACTTGTGTGTGGCCCTGAAGACTTGTGTGTGGCCCTGAAGACTTGTGTGTGTGGCCTGAAGACTTGTGTGTGGCCCTGGAGACTTGTGTGTGGCCATTAAGACTTCTGTGTGGCCCTGGGACTTCTGTGTGGCCCTGAAGACTTCTGGGTGGCCCTGAAGACTCTGGGTGGCCCTGAAGACTTGGGTGGCCCTGAAGACTTGTGTGTGGCCTCGGAACTTGTGTGTGGCCTGGGACTTGTGTGTGGCCATTAAGACTTCTGTGGCCTGAAGACTTCTGGGTGGCCCTGAAGATGTGTGGCCTTGAAGACTTGTGTGGCCCTGAAAACTGGGTGGCCTGAGAAGACTTCTGTGTGGCCCTGAAGACTTCTGTGTGGCCCTAGAGACTTCTGTGTGGCCTGAAGACTTCTGTGTGGCCCTGAAGACTTCTGTGTGGCCCTGAGACTTCTGTGTGGCCCTGAAGACTTTCGCACTATGGGCCATGTACACTTTGACCACTATGGGCCATGTACACTACCACCACTATGAGCCATGTGCACTTTACCACTATGGGTCATGTACACTTACCACCACTATGGGCCATGTACACTTCCCACCACTATGGGTCATGTGCCCCACCACTATGGGCCATGTACACTACCACCTATGGGCCATGTGCACTTCCACCACTATGGGCCATGTGCACTTCCCACCTATGGGTCATGTACACTTCCAACTATGGGCCATGTACTACCACCACTATGGGCCATGCTACTACCACTATGGGCCATGTACACTACCACCTATGGGCCATCACTACCACCACTACTTTAGGAAAATACACTGAGATGATTGGTCCATTACTGTGCATCATATCACATAATTGTGCTTCAACTACGGATTAAATTTACTTAAACATTAGTAATTTGTCTGGTCTGTTTTTTTTTTTATGTTTTGTTGCTTTGTTTTTTTTGTTACAAATGTCAATAGATGAGCAGTGATCCGCAGGCTTGTAGGGTCATAAGCTCAGAGTTCGTGGAGGCATCTCGCCCGCTCCTGGTTATGGGGTCTTTAGCCGCCACAAACTGTATTTTATCTACGCCCGCTTGTTTGTTTGTTTGTTCGTATTATATATATATACACAGTAAGGTGAATGATCATTAAGATATATAGTTTTGTTTATGTTTTTAAATCTCTCTCTTTTTCTACGCTATGACGCTTCTTAGGATCAAGTTTATTGAATACACCAAAATATATAGTGAGTGATATTATTTCTCTGTCTCTCTCTCTAGGATCATTGCCTTCATTACACCAA
Organism: Homarus americanus; assembly: GCF_018991925.1. Lineage (NCBI taxonomy): Eukaryota > Metazoa > Arthropoda > Malacostraca > Decapoda > Nephropidae > Homarus > Homarus americanus. Next base: position 3,128 of record NW_024744114.1, on the reverse strand, counting down.
CTCTTGAAGCACCATTCATAATCAGTCAAGTATCTGGCAATAATACTCTATTTCGTTTGTTTTTTGTGCGTAGGAATTTTATCACGGTGAAATGTCCATATAATAAATTATCTCTTTAACCGTTTAGGGGTTTTGCATCTAATGAACCCTTTATATAATGGATTTTTATCTGGTTAGAGGTGGAGTTTCATATTTAACAGAGACCTCGATATAATGGTTTTTATCTAGTTGATAGGGTGGAGTTTTCTGATATTTAATAGAACTGATATAATGGTTTTTGGCATTAACATAGTCCGTTATATAAGGTTCATAGTTGAGTTTTTATTGAATGCCTGTAGAAGTCATCGAGTGTAGTTTTGCATTATTTTTAACAATCTAATTTTATAGACGTTGCCATTTCGAGACAGTATACAGGCTTTAATGGACAATAGTGCATACAGACGACACGGTCAATACACATGGCCCTAAACGTCATATCAGACATTAACAAACACACAACTTGCTGCTCGAAAACAAAAAATAAAAACGGATTTGTAACATCGAACCATATTACTGATAAAAAATAACGAGTAGAGACGTTTTCCTCGTGCTTAGAACACGGGTCTCGTACAGAGGTGATTTCCTTTATTCTTGTCAACATAACTCGATAAAATTATTGAATAAGGTAATATAAGTGTTTATTACTTTGTTGATATAAAGAAATGCATTGAAGAAACGTGTTGTTGCACCACCACTTTGAGCATTATGTATCTGCTATTGTCATCTTTCTTGATATTGTTCCTTGCAATATCACCTTAGTTATCAATTCTTTAGTGTTCCTTGCAATAGGACCAAATTACCACCAAACAAGTAATCCTTAATGTTTCTTGCACCATCTACGGGTTCTGATACGGCCACCAAACTAGCAATCCATCACTGATTCTGCACCATCGTGTTCCAATACCCGCATTGCTAGTATTCTGTTACTGATTCTGCAATTTCTCGCTAGTTAAATTACCACCAAACTAGCAATTCATACTTATTCTGCACCATCTAGTTCTTAATACCACGCTTGCTTAGTAATCTGTCACTGATTCTTGCACCATCTGCTAGTTCCAATACCGCGCTTAAGCTAGTAATCCATCATGATTCTGCATCTTTTGCTGGTTCATACCGGCAAGCTAGTAATCATCTGGTTCTGCACCATCTGCTGGTTTCAATATTTTAATGATCTCGTATATTTCACAGCGCTGAATGTAAGACTTGGAAAAACGTACTACAGAAAGTTGTATGTCGCGATCATCACAACAGCAATTCATTAGGGATCCTTATGTAAACAGAGTAAATGCGCTTTTTCACTGGGTACAGATGGTTTCACCAACTAAACACTACACCTTAAATCTACTATGGTTAATTACTATTTTCCTGCAAATATCGTCATAGAAAAAATGGTTAACGTGAAAATAATTCAGCTTGGTCAGTAAATGCGGTGGACTCATCTGGCGGCCATTACACATATCAACTAGAAGTTTGTCTACTGCTGAAACTAGTGAATATTGTAACACTATTTATAAAGTACTAATAAGGCCAGTCTCTTGTCTACAGCGGGGACTTGGTGTTAAAGAAACTATCGTGGTTTTTCTCCGCTATTTGGCGTGCTCGGTTTCAGGCAGCCTCGGCCAGAGATGAGCTTCTTCAGACGAAGGTTTGACCTTAACGTTTAGCTCCGCGTCGACTACCACGATGCCGCTCACGCCTGGAGGTAACGGGCGTCAGTTTGAGTCGACGGAGCCGCGTCACTTCCTGCGCTTGTCCGGATGCCGATCCGATCTCGACTTGAGACGCCGGAGGAAATCAGCGCGTTTCGCTTCGCATCTCCTCGAGTTCAGCCGCTTGATCACGCCGCCTAGACTCCGTGACGATGCTGGAGACCGACGACTCCTCCGCTCGTTATTCCTCAACTCCGGGCGTCAGCGTTTCTCCGGAAGTCGGCCTGAGGGATCGACACACCTTTGACCGATGACGGTCCTGCGCTTGGCGTCCGTGCTGTAGCCCCTAAAAGACTTGAGGGCCGAGTCTTCTTCAATCGTAGACTGACTGTTTGGCGAAGACCTCTTCATGGTCATCAGGAGACTGGGTGCTCAAGCATAACCTCCGGACGAGGAAGAACTGTCGTGAACTCTTGGTCTCCCGGGCGGAGGTGAGGCGGCGTCTCCTGGGACTGACGCCCTTGTTCTTTGGGAAGACGACAGCGCGCCCACCGGAGATCCATCACAGGTCGGGGCCCGAGTGGAGTTTGGCTCTTGCCCGGGCGTTCCCAGTGCCGAGAGGCGAGTCGAGTTGGGGTTCTTGGAACTGCGGACGAGGGTGGTCATGGGGGGCGTCGTGCCTCTGCTCCATGGGGTGCCCTCCGCCCGCTCATGACCTCTTTCCTACTTGTGGGCGTCCTGTGGCTCTCACTGGGAGGCGTGTGATCGCCCCTGGGACTCTAACTGCTCCATGTCTTGCTCTTCTTAGGCTCCTCCTTCGTTCTTGGTCATTTGTCTTCTCCACGGAGGGCCATGTTGGCCGAGCTGCGTGGGGGCCCGTGAGTGTGTTGGGGGGAGAGGGTGGTGGGGGGGTGGGGGGAGGAGGGAGAGACTTTTCTCCTCCCGGTAAGGTGATTTGCAGAGCGTTGACCACTGATGCACTCCGCTTCTGGGTTGGTGAGAGAGATGGTTTAAACTTCACGACAACACTTATAGTCATTGTAAGCTCAGCCAACCACCACACACAGTCGCAAACACCTTACAACACTTTAACCTCTCAACTACCCAATTCAACCTGGCTATTACCTCAAACCACATCAGTTAATCACTACAACAGAGGTCCATCATGCTCGACTCATTGCTAATAATTCTGATGATTCCTTATCCTGTGGGTGTAATCTGGCCCTGACACCTTATCCTGTGGTTAATCTGTCTCTGACATCTTATCCTGTGGTGTAATCTGGCCCTGACACCTTATCCTGTGGTGTAATCTGACCTAACTGACACCTTTATCCTGTTGTGATCTGCCCTAACACCTGACACCTTATCCAGGTAATCTGGCCCCAACAACCTGACACACTTATCCTGTGGAGCAATACGCACCGGAACGAAGCACACTGA